>NW_023595962.1:27348179-27365679 GCF_011947565.3 Pollicipes pollicipes
GATAGTGGCCACCCAGCCCCGCTCCACTGACCCACTCTGAAGGCTGCGTCAGCTGACTCACTCAAAGAGCTGCGTCAGCTGACCGACTGAGAGCTACGTCAGCTGACCCACTCAGAGAGCTGCGTCAGCTGACCCGCTCAGAGAGCTGCGTCAGCGATGCGTCGCAGAATGCTGCGTCAGCTGACTCACTCAAGGAGCTGCGTCAGCTGACTCGCTCAGAGAGTGTGCGTCAGCTGACCCCTCAGAGAGCTGCGATGACCGCTCGAGAGCTGCGTCGCGACTCGCTCAGAATGCTGTCAGCTGACTCACTCAAGAGCTGCGTCAGATGCCGCTCGAGCTGCTGCAGCTGACCAGTCAGAAAGCTGCGTCAGCTGACTCGCTCAGAGAGCTGCGTCAGCTGACCGCTCAGAGAGCTGCGTCAGCTGACCACTCAGAGAGCTGCGTCAGCTGACTCGCTCAGAGAGCTGCGTCAGCTGACTCACTCAAGGAGCTGCGTCAGCTGACTCGCTCAGAGAGCTGCGTCAGCTGACCCTCAGAGAGCTGCGTCAGCTGACTCGCTCAGAACTGCTGCGTCAGCTGACTCGCTCAGAGAGCTGCGTCAGCTGACTCACTCAAAGAGCTGCGTTAGCTGACCTACTCAGAGAGCTGCGTCAGCTGACTCGCTCAGAGAGCTGCGTCAGCTGACTCGCTCAGAGCTGCGTCAGCTGACCCAGGTCGCAGCTGCGTCAGCTGACTCGCTCAGAGAGCTGCGTCAGCTGACTCGCTCAGAGAGCTGCGTCAGCTGACCCAGTCAGCTTGTTGTGTCAGCAAGAGGCGACTTCCAGCTGCCCTCCGCTGCCTCAAAGCGACTCGGCCAGCCAGTGGGACTCGACAGATCGCAAGACTTGCGCTCGCTACCGGGACGAGACCTGTCCCGGGACGGCTCGGGGCAGCCTGGCCTGGTGGGGGCAGCGGAAGATGGTGCTGGGCGGACAGCGGTCCGGGCATCACAATCGGTGTGGACGGCGGGCAGTACCGAGTCATGCTAACAACAGCGGGGTTGGGGAGGGAAGGATTGTCGATGTGCCTTGTGAATTTGCGAGTGGAGTCCTCTCACTGCTTTACGTTGTATTCGTGCTATTTTTGTTCTCACGTATGTATGCCAGCTTGATTTGAGCAGA
The DNA here is from genome assembly GCF_011947565.3 of Pollicipes pollicipes. Classification (NCBI taxonomy): domain Eukaryota; kingdom Metazoa; phylum Arthropoda; class Thecostraca; order Pollicipedomorpha; family Pollicipedidae; genus Pollicipes; species Pollicipes pollicipes. The sequence continues at coordinate 27,349,340 of NW_023595962.1, forward strand.
CAGAAATTTGTGGTCTTCGCATTTAAATCGCAACGGCGAAGCTAACAAGAGTGACGGTGACCTGCGTTGTAAGCCCGCTTTAACGGATGCTCTCTGAAGTGGCCTCAAATTTTGTTAGGCAATATCTTGCTAGCACAACTGTATTCGTGCATTTTGTAGACTGCTGAGGTATTTTGAAGGGGGACGCGTATTTAGGCTGCTGACTATGTTGCCATGATTGTGTGCGTTTGCATAGATGATAATTAACCTTGAAGTGTTGTATATATCACATTTAGCTTACTTCACATTGGGCATTTGGTATTCCACACTCGGCGTCTTTACGGCACATGTATCATCCTGTGCATTCATCGGATATTTAGAGACAACAGTCGGTTAAAAGTGGAATAAAGACATATGAGTTCGGATTTGCACTTTTATCGAGGATTAATGTCTGTACAGTGGATGTCCGCCGCCAGTCTCCGAGCCAAAGTAGATATCTGAAAAATACACATGAAAAGCTTTTCACGTAATCATTACAAGCTAGGGTCTCATTTCCTCTTTCCACGCAAGTAGCATTAGACAGTGATCCAATTTGGCACAAAATCTGGAATGCCCCGAAAAAATCGGATAAGCAAGAGTAGGTCTTGAGTTGTCCGTGAGGCTCCTCAAACTAGCCTTAGCTGTTCTCTCCGGGAGCGTGCATGCATGTTTTCCACGCATCCATGGAGACATGCTTGCTTTCCATTGGCACACACCTATTAGTCATTTCACGTTTACAACACTGTATGATTTGGACCCATATGACCAAATACTCAAGTATGGTATTATGAATTAGCACATCGTGAGTAGGCTAAGACTTTTCCAGAGTGAAGTTTTACGGCTTTTAGGTAAGGCTGACAAGCAACGACGGACATTGTCCCCTGGTTATGCTGCGTGCCGTGTCCTTTGGAATTAGGTGCCAGAATAATGCAGCAGAAACTAGCAGGGTACCAGTCAAATATAGGATAGCTTGAAAAGACTTCAAACAAGGCTACATGGCAATGGGCAAATCGGCCAAACGCAGTCCGCATAGCAACCACCCAGAACCGACAGAGACGGAACGAACCAGCGCTGCCCGAAGTTCCGTAAACGCTCGGCGTTTCAGCATTAGCGCAAAACACTTCCGTCCCAATGACGTCATGTCAGCTGGTCAGCTGCTGCACAAGAAAGCCGTTTTTGAGCTTCGGTGCGAAGCGGTGGAAGTGCCTGTCCTGTCCCTTGTTGCGTTCATGTGTTAGGCAATCTGCATTAAGAGAGGCGACGACTGATTTTAGGCGTCCAGCCCGAGATCTTCAGAAGTCTGGCAGGAGAAACAAAGCTGACTAGCTGCTGGGCTAGCATTTTTTAAAATATATTTTTTATAAATTTATTTATTCCAGTGTTCCTCACGATCCGTTTACGTAAGTAAACTTTCTGCGGTCAAAACGCATCCCGGCTGAAAATGTGCAAAATGGTAAATGTATGAAATATGGTTAGTCGTAAGAATTGTCAATTCAAATTGAAATGTCTTCACGGGAGATGTGAGGTCCGTGCTCGTCAGAGGCCTTCACGGGAAGATGTGAAGTCCCTGTTCGGCAGAGGCCTTCACGGGAGATGTGAAGTCTCTGCTCGTCAGAGGCCTTCACGGGAAGATGTGAGTCTCTGCTCGTCAGAGGTCTTCACGGGAGATGAAGGTCCTGCTCGTCAGAGGCCTTCACGAGAGTATCTGAGATCCCTGTTCGTTAGAGGCCTTCACGGGAGATGTGAAGTCTCCGCTCGTCAGAGGCCTTCACGAGAGTATCTGAGATCCCTGTTCGGCAGAGGCCTTCACGGTAGATGTGAAGTCTCCGCTCGTCAGAGGCCTTCACGGGAAGATGTGAGTCTCTGCTCGTCAGAGGTCTTCACGGGAGATGTGAAGCCTCTGCTCGTCAGAGGCCTTCACGGGAAGATGTGAGGTCTCTGTTCGGCAAAGGCCTTCACGGGAGATGGAGGTCCCTTCTCATCGGAGGCTTTCACGAGAGTATCTGAGATCCCTGTTCGTCAGAGGCCTTCACGAGAGGATGTGAGGTCCCTGCTCGTCAGAGGTCCTCAAGGATGGGAATTCCTTTGTCCAGTTCAGCCGCTACCCATGGGGCTGTACCCAGACCCACCTGTCGACCATTACGCCTTAATTGGTGCGCACCCTTTGACCATTTTACATTTCGCAAACACTTTAGGTCTGAGCTATCCCAATGCCATAAGAAAATTTGAAACCAAATCTTCTCTTCGGTGTCCCTAATTACAGAAATATATGTATTTATGTAATATTTCAACAATACTATGAATGGAGCTCATTTTGATGAAGGGAAAAAAGCAACAACTTCGTGTGATGATTTTTAAGGAATCTTTCCCACATTTGGTAATCAGTCTGCCGGTACTTTTACCCGTGCCCGAATTTTCCCCAAATATCTACCCATCCTAACCCAATACCCAACCCATATGGATGCCCATAGGCTTACCCTTTCCGCGAAGTCCTCCGCTGCTCTCCGTCGCAATCATTTACGTCAGCCCGTCTGCTTCAGCAGGTGACCGGCTGACCAGCCCGTCTGTTTCATCAGGTGACCGGCTAGTTAGTCTGTCTATTTCAGCACGTAGCCCGCTGATCAGCCCGTCTATTTCAGCACGTAACAGGCTGATCAGCCCGTCTGTTTCTGCAGGTGACCGGCTGATCAGTCAGTCTGTTTCAGCACGCGACCAGCTGATCAGCCCGTCTGTTTCACCAGGTGACCGGCTGACCAGCCCGTCTGTTTCAGCAGGTAACTGGCTGATCAGTCCGTCTGTTTCAGCAGGTAACCGGCTGATCAGTCCGTCTGTTTCAGCAGGTGACCGGCTGATCAGCCCGCTTGTTTCAGCACGTAACCGGCTGATCAGCCCGTCTGTTTCAGCAGGTGACCGGCTGATCATTCCGTCTGTTCCAGCAGGTGATCAGCCCGTCTGTTCCGGCAGGTGACCGGCTGACCAGCCCTGTCTCAGGTGCGTCGTTGACCCCCTCCTTACGCGCAGCGGAGGTGTGCAGCGCAGTAGCTGGCCGCAAGCTCCCGGCGGCAGCCGAGACGGGAGGATCGACGGCGTTTCGCATCGGAGTAGGTCTCATCGGTGAATACGTGTCAAGAATGGACTAGAACAGCCACGGGAATGTAGCCATTTGTCGGTCATAAACAATCGAAGAAGTTAAAACACTTCACTTCCAGTGTATTCCAAGTCAGAACGAGAAGCGCAGCGTAGTGGGTAGTGGATAATGAGAGGTCCTTTTCGGGTGCAGCAAATGGATGGCCAAGGACCTCAGACAAACAGTTTCTCAAACTAAGTTTAAGAGCGCTAATAAGAACGCAAACAATGAAATGACTGCTAAGATGACACACATTTGTCCGGGAATACAGAAGGACTTTGCTTCTTCAGCAGTGAAAACCTCCGGCAATAGACCGTGGTCAGAGGCAAAAGTTTTTTGCGAAGTGAAACAGCAAGTCATATGAAAATCTTCGAGCCCCTAACGGGCTCATGCTGGCTGGTTATTCAAAAGTTGGCACGTATTGCCGTAACCAGGAGTGTGGGGTGAGGGGGGGGGGGCGGCTTTTGAGGTCATGTTCCCTCCCTTCTGTAGGTGGCGGGGACACATCGGAGCCAAAGACCGCAGTACCTTTGTACTGTTCAAAATGGTCACAGGACGTTGAAACTGTAGAAATAAGCGTTCAGAAATGAAAGTAAGATAACGACCTTAAAAAGGCGCCCGGAATACAAAGCAAGGTCGCAGAAGCGATACACAGGACCTTCCCCCTCCCACAGGGCCCGCTTTAGCCCTTCCTAAGAGAGATCATGCGTCACCATACACAATACAGGTCACCACAAACCATGCTCGCTGCCGTGTGGTGGTCAATGAAGGTGAGCCGCGGCTGTGTCTCGAAGGTCTCGAGGTGGACTCGGACGGGGCGGAAATGGACAGCAAAGTTAGGGAGTAAGGGCCGAGTCAGAAAGTGAGGGTACAGTTAGAGACTGGGAGCGGAGTTTAGAGCGAGAGCGGAGTTAGTGAGGCTTATATCCCCGGTCCAGCTTGACCTGCCGCCACAGCATCTCCAGCTGCTTTTGGCGGATGATTGTGGCATGCCCTCCCATAAGACCTGAGTCCTATAACATCCGTCCCTTTCGCACACCATCCTTGCCCCGCCCTCTCAGGCTGCATCTCAACTGCCCCTGAACCAAGGTCCAGGGTCAATGGACGGAGCCAGCCAGGGGCACAGGCTTCTGGGGGTGGTGCCGAGCCCTCCCAGTCCCAGCCCTCCTGTCGCGCCTCTGACGCGCTCGCGCCGGCCGCAGGCCACGTGACGGTGACGGTGCGCCCGCTGGGCAGCAGGTCACCCGGTCACGTGACGGTGACGGCGCTTTTCCGGCCGGCAGTTCGCCAATGGAGCGCCAAACGGTACCTTTCGGCGCGGAAAAATCGCCGCCCAGCCGAGCGTAAGTGGCAGGCGCTGGCGGCCGAAGACGGTCCGTCATCTTCAGTCGGTGACCGGCCCGAGCAGCGAGCGCTGCCAGCCAGCTCCTGGTGCCGCTCCGAGGTCGCATCCGAAACCCTGGCCGCGTCGAGACAAGCGTCAGCGGCTGCGCTTCGACAGGAGTCGCGCAAGGGTCGGTCTTGGCGCCTCCGCTGCTGGTGCAGTGGTCCGACTCATCCAGCGTTCCCTCGACTGAGCCCGGCGGACCGGACCCTGCCTGCTGCGGCCCGCCGCTGACCTGACCGTGCTGAGCACCAGCCTCCCGACGGCGTCGGTCGGTCACCCGCTGGCATCGAGTCCCGCCATGCTGGCCCGCTCCGCCCTCAGCTGGCTGGGGCTGGGTCTGGCCCTGTGCCCAGCGGTGCTCTCGGCGAAGGCTGCCGGGCCGGCCAGCTCGGGCGCCGGGCGGCCCGTGGCGCAGCCGCTGCGCAGGGACTCCCCGCAGTTCTCCGACTCGACCTACTACAGCCGCGACGGCGGCGGCGGCTACGGCCACAGTGGAGGAGGCTACGGAGGAGGAGGCTACGGAGGGGGGAGGCTACGGAGGAGGAGGCTACGGAGGAGGAGGCGGGGGGTACGGAGGCTATGGCTCATACAGTGGCGGATCCAGCTACGGGGGCCACGGCGGCGGCGGCTACGGTGGAGGCGGCTACGGTGGCGGTGGCTACGGCGGCGGCGGGCACGGCGGCGGGTACGGAGGTGGCGGCGGCTACTCGAGCCACTCGAGCTGTGACTGCAGCCCATACAACATCTTGGCGCTGGCCGCCGGTGGTGCCGCCCTGGCGGCGCTCATCGGCGCCATCATCGCTCAGCAGATCGCCGCCGGCGGAGGCCGTGACCTGGGCGCCGACCTTGACCTTGACCTAGGGTCGGGTCTGGCCGGGATGATGCCCGAGTTCGTGCTGACGGCGCTGGCCGACGCGCTGCCGCCGGACCAGATCGCCGGCAGGATGGTCGGCATGACCTGCAGCATCGCCGACCGGCTTCAGGCGCGGCAGGGAGGCGATCAGGAGGCGGAGGTCCAGGCCAGAGACGGTACGTTCACGGGGTGTCGCTGGGTTTGGTACGCCATGTATCGTGAAGATTTCGTGATGGTGGCGCCTAATTCGTAAGACGCTGATTGGAGAACCGTGACGTTATTACGATGACGGGAAGCTCACAAGCCGACCGGTCCGGCTGTCGCCATGGTAACAACATTTTAAACAATGATCACCTCTATTTTCATCAGAGGGGAGGCAGATCAAGCGAGTCTTACTTGAACTATAGCGAATTAACTGCTGAGTAAATTTTTAGTTGTTGCATTAATTTATATATATATATATATATATATATATATATATATATATATATATGTGTATAAATGATATATATATATATATATATATATACTAAAAAATAAATATACATATACTAAACTTTCGAGGTCAACAACTCGACCTGGCCCGGCAATCCCAACTGCTGTGACCTTGTAGCAGCCGTACTTTACTTACCCCTGTACTTACGGCACTTCGTACCACCCTGCGACGATTCATTAAACGTATACGAAATGACATTGTGATGACGGGACGACTAGCGCAGCAGATGCAGCAATAGCTGTAAAACTGAGGCTGACATGTTTCCTTGCTATCCATATTACCATACACCATCTAAGTCCGTAACAACGCAAACTGATGGGAAAATTGTATTTGTAGCATGTCAGTGCAGTGGCCAGAAAGATGTAACCGTATCGCTTATCGGCTAATTTAAAAAAAGTTCGTTGCTGTTCCCTGGATTTAATTGCTTAGCGCCTCCTCTATATATGCCATTGTGCTATCTATGTGCATAACGTCTTTCATTCACTTGTTAAGACATTGGACGCTTTTAATGAGCTATATTAGAAAAACTGCAACCGCAGGTATGAATCATTTAGCGTTATGGATATGGACAGCGGGTTACCCAGACTCTTGCAAACATTCCTCAATGGCAGGGCCCATATGAACCCGCTACCCATCTCAGTCAGTTGCACCCACTCATTTGTACTTTGTCGGGCACTTCGCTGTAAGAATGATTGGCAGTTTCAGGAAACCTTCCATCTAAATCGAAGTACTTTGAACAGAGTGCTGTAAGAAGTATAATTCAAAGGAAAAGTTACCCCCTGACAGCAGACGCTTTGAACAGACTTTAGTTTTGGACCCGGCTGGTACAACCGCTGTTTATTGGTCAAAGTGCATCTGTGCTAATGGAAAATAGCGTGCTTTATGGGCTATTGCTTCCAACACACTAACAGGCAGAGCCGACAGCATTCCTCCAAAGCTGAGGGCCAAAAGCAATCGTTGTTCACTTCTATCCAATCAGCACCCATTAGGCCAATGCAATATTTTGAAAAGCTGGGAGCCCAGGCCCCTGTGCCGCTCTCCCTCTCCCTCCTCCGGTTCCCGCGCCCCTGCCAGAAGCTCTCGAGCATGTATCTCTTCACCACTCGTTTGCAAGTAAGGTGAGGATGTGGCCTGCACTGGCGCCATGTGACGATACGCAACAGAGGTCTGACCCTCATCCTGGCTTCCCACCCACTGCAGGTGTCCCCCCTCTCCACCCCTACTCCCAACCCCCAGCCAGCGATCTGGCAAATTCGCTCTGATTCCAAAGAACGTCCCTGTAGTCATGCAATGTGTGTCATGCGGGAGGCGCGTCCGCCTCTGTCAATTTACGACGTGTTCTTCGAGTGTGACATTGTCATGATCGGTGCTGCCCAACGTACACCGTGCGCATGCCACTCGCTCCAAGCCCCCATCTTGATGTCTGGGGGACGAGCCTGGTGCTCATCTGGGTGATCCGGCTGGCTCACCTCCATGTATCTGGGTGATCCAGCTGACTCACCTCCATGCATTTGGGTGATTCAGCTGGTTCGCCTCCATGCATCTGGGTGATTCAGCTAGTTCGCCTCCATGCATCTGGGTGATCCGGCAGGCTCGCCTCCATGCATCTGGGTGATCCGGCTGGCTCACCTCCATGCATCTGGATGATCCAGCTGGCTCACCTCCATGCATCTGGGTGATCCAGCTGGCTCACCTCCATGCATCTGGGTGATCCAGCTGGTTCGCCTCCATGCATCTGGGTGATCCGGCTGGCTCGCCTCCATGCATCTGGATGATCCAGCTGGCTCACCTCCATGCATCTGGGTGATCCGGCTGGTTCGCCTCCATGCATCTGGGTGATCCGGCTGGCTGACCTCCATGCATCTGGGTGATCCAGCTGGCTCACATCCATGCATCTGGGTGATCCGGCTGGCTCACCTCCATGCATCTGGGTGATCCAGCTGATTCGCCTCCATGCATCTGGGTGATCCGGCTGGCTCGCCTCCATGCATCTGGATGATCCGGCTGGCTCACCTCCATGCATCTGGGTGATCCGGCTGACTCAGCCTCCATGCATCTGGGTGATCCGGCTGGCTGACCTCCATGCATCTGGGTGATCCAGCTGGCTCACATCCATGCATCTGGGTGATCCGGCTGGCTCACCTCCATGCATCTGGGTGATCCAGCTTGCTCACATCCATGCATCTGGGTGATCCGGCTGGTCGCCTCCATGCATCTGGTCGATCGTCGCCGCGTGAAAGTTCGCCAGGATCTTTCGCGAGCATGTAGAGCCGTCGTCTATTTTGCCGCGCTCTTCGACAGTTCAGGTGCTCTGTCGAGGCCAACAGGGTTCGGCAGGATGGGGCGCCCTGCACCCACATGACCACGGGAGGGGGGCTGCACCCACACGGCAGGGTGGACCCGTCTGCGCTCACGTGGCCCCTGGGGGTGGGGCGCCCTGCACCCACGTGGACCCTGGGAGGGGCGGCGGAGGCTGCACCCATACCGCGTGGTGGGCCCGCTGCGCCCACTCTGGCATTCATGCCGAGTCTATCGATTGACGTTTCCCCTGCCGTGCTCCCCATCTCTGCACCCGCTACGCCTGGACCTAGCAGGCCAGGGAGGTCGAGTCGTTTGCTAAAGAGAGCTTACAGTGATCTTGAAACGAGACGACTTAACCTGGTGCACTGCTTTGCGTGATGTTGACAGCGGCAGGTATGACTGGAATGGTGTGGCCTGCTAGCGGTGCCACTTTACTTTGCGTGTCTATCAGAAAAGCTTCGGGATTTTGCAAACTCGCAAGAGCCGTACTGCTTTAGAACTGTGTAACGCTTTGTGGAGGATGGCAGCATTATGTCTTGATCGTTCAAAGCAGTAAAATACTTAAACAAACCAGTGATGCCAACAAGGTGTGTGCACACGGGCACGCCCCCCCCCCCCTCCCCGAGGCCAGAAAGACTGGCCAAAGGCCATATTTAGTGTGCATCCGTGTTGAAATGGGCTTGGGCCATTTCCAAACTGGGACAAAGCCGGGGCTAGCGATTTACATTGGTCGGAGCCCCTGTGTCTTTCAGAGGGCACAGTGTCCAACAGGGGTCCTGCGTTGGCAAGGGCCCCGACGTGGCCAGGGGGAACTGTTTGATGGGGCCGAAGATCGGCGCGGAAGGCCCCTGGGGACCGACTATTAAGGGCCCGATTTAAGTGCCTATGGGCACAAATGACTGACGTGGGTAATATAAAAGACCCGGCTAATGCTACTTAGGTAAAGTGTATGTATGTATTAGGTGCACCCATCCAGTAGAAACGGGTCTTTGGATGTTAGTCAGAGGACCTCAGAGGACACTGCAAGCCCCCTTGGACAATGCGGCCCCTTGGACAATGCGGCCCCTTGGACAATGCGGTTCTCTATTTCGGACAGAGATCACCAACACCGAACACGGCCGTATCGGTCTAAGCCCTGGGGTCCCATTTTACCAAGCAGGGGCAAAGACAGGGCCCGCGATCTAAATTCATCGGAACCCTGAAACAATGAGGGCCCTGTGTCTGCCAGAACCCACAACACCTAACGGGGTTCTGTGTTCTGTGTTCTGCGTTCCGTGTTCTGTGTTCTGTGTTTGCAACGGTTCGAGAATTGACCAGGGAACCATGCGTTGAACAAGGCACAGACGGAACCCCAAATGCCGAAGGGTCTCTTGCGTTGAACGGTGCCCTCTGACCGTGAAAGGAGATATGAGGACTTGTAATGAAAATTCACAATGTGTCAGCCAGGGCCCGGTAACGAACAGGAGACCACAATGTGTCAGTCAGAGGCCCGGTACCGAACAGGAGACCCTTCATCCCATTTCAGCCGGAGGTCTGTTAGGGCGAACTGAAGTGTATGTGCCAATTATTGAACCCCCCGCGACGATAAGAGATCGTTTTGCGTCCGTAAGGAATCGTTTTGCGTCTGCAAGGAATCGTTTTGCGTCCGTAAGGGCTTCTGCGTCGATCCAGACCAGTTTCCCGGGTCGAGGGGCCTCCCGCATCACGGAGATGGCCAATGTATGATGCATCCGTTGAAGCGGCTCTCAGATCGACCAGTGGGTCCTGACCCCGCGTCGTCAGAATGACAGTCATGGCTGATATCATCAAAATATTATATATCATCAAAAAAAAAGCCTTAACCTAATCAACAACAGCAGAACGGCAGCCGATAGCCGGTAGACGCCCGCGCTGTGATAAAATGGCCCCGTTTAGTCCCTGACCGGGAACGATAAAGCGCCCTTTAGTATTCTTCCCATGGTGTCCCTTGCCCGGGAAGGTAAGGGGCCCCATAAGTGTCTACCAGAGCGAATCGAAGTAAGGTGAGAAGAAGAGAAGGCCAGGCACTGTTTGCCTGGGAACGCCCATCTTTTTTTTAGAGCCGACCAGTGAAACAAATTACATAAGACGGCTTTGAAGTTGCGCGTTCGCAATCTTAGGGGCAAGAATACCGATGGCTGGGGTTGCAATTGCCATAAAATCGAAAGGTTTGGCAGCTGCAGGTAACACCAGGCGGTGGGCGTCGGGCGCGCGAGAACAACCGGCCAGGACGTGCTTCCGAAAGTCTCTCAAAATCAAGGCAAGCTGCTCAGAGGCCTGACTGGGACGTGTGTTTCACATTTATAGCTTTGAGGATGTCCCCTGAACAGGTAACAAGAAAGTTGACATAAAGACATAAAAAGTTGACAATAAGAAAGTTGACAATAACGAGACATAAAGTTGCTACGTGTGCTGTTCCAGTCATAGCACCAGACTGCGGCACCAGTTTGTGTTGTTGTAAATGTTCATCTGTTTCATTATCAATATAAGCATCGCATCGATAAGAAAGAAGCATTAGCCTTATTCCTCGGAAAAGCCGGGAGAATGGAGACACATCGGTCGATTTCGAGTGAATGTTCACATTCTCACACAAACATTATTGCCAATCTTAACACTTTTTTCAAATCCCATTTCGATTTACAATCTTCATTCACAAAGTCCTCGATATCTCTATAGAACCCAAAAAACTCACACCATTTTCCTGGGTTTTCCGAGGAATAGGGCTTATATTGCTGTCTTATCTATGTGAATAATGTTCCTCGCTAATGCACTGAACAAATTACGTAATTAAGAATCGCATCGGTGAATGCACGCCCGTACCTCCTTCTAAGCACGCATTCTGATGTTCTTAAGCTTTCAACGATAATTTTCAGACACGTCATCATTTGTGTTCGTCCGTTGACCACCGCCTAGTGTTAGAGAGGTCGAGGCCGCGCGACCCACGGGGACTGTAATGTCGGGCATGGGGTTTGTTTCCAAGACTCGCGAACTTGTATGTTCAAAACTATTTTGCATAGTTTTTCATGGATCGATTTTAGATGAATATTGAACATGCTCAGATAATCATGACTAGCCCCCTAAATACATCTTTTTCAAATCTCATTTCGATTTACAATCCCCATTCACGAATTCCTCGACATCTCTACAGAACCCAGAAAAATGCTGGCGAAGCCCCTGACTATCATCGGCTTAGAAATGGTCCACCGAACCCTTGTAAAAGGTAAAGCGCCGGTAGTTTATTACGTGCGGTCACTTAACACCTGGCTGCTTCCGTTAATTGCCCGAAAAACAAAACTCGCGATTTCCGTAGGCTCCGGCCTCTTCTCCAATTAGTGAGAGTGATGCACATTCATGTTGGTTTTGAGCTGAAATAGCCATCTTGAAGACCTTCCTGTGCTGTTCACGATCCTGCCCATCTTAATACCTTAGTTCCTCCAGTTTCTGAGCCACACTCCCGCACAAATGACGGCCATTCCATAGCCCATGCGGTGATCAAGACCAATAAAAATGTAACTGAACTAAAAAGGCATTCATATCTGGCGTTCGTGAGCACGATTTCCAGATATAACAACCTTCAACTGGCTCTCAATGTTGCGCAGGGTAGATGACGTAATCAAACCATGACACATCGAGGAGCACATCTACTAAACAGAGAATTGTGTTGTCTAGAGCAGTCTTTCCCACTTCTAAAGTATACCGATAGTTATAAGTGGGCTTGTTACATCATATATGATGCTTGCTTCGATATCCTCAAAGGTGAATCATTCCCTTTAAAGGAGGTTAAAACAAAAAAAGAGAAAAATTTCGCCTTCGAAATGACGTGACCTATAGACGGTGACCGTTTTTTGGCGGGAGAGGGGGGAGATGCCCCTTCACCAGCTCATCTTCTGGTGATGAACAACTCTAATTTGAAGACAGGAAATGGCTTCGGTCACATTGTCGTGTACACGGTGCGTCACAGGCAGATGCGTCACATTCTTGTGGACGGCTGCATATGTCCATAAGAGAAGCTTCTGACTTGGTGCGTCGCCCCTTTGGTCAGAAATCGTGTGTTCCTAGCCGAACTCTGTGACTGTCAGCACCGCTTCATTACTGACGCGTGCGTCTCGAAGTCTGATGAAGCAGCGTCTGTTTCACCAGCTGCTCGACCAAGACAACAACGCGGAGGTCGGGTCAGTTATTTTCTTGCTAAACATTCCTTTGCTCTCAGTGAGCATACTCGGTTGCGAGTATTTCAGCTCACAGTCACTCGCATAGAAAGCTGTCAAAGGTCCACATTATGTGGAAATTATGGAGCCGAAAATTACAACTGGAAAAAGGCGCACCCGACCAGTGTCCTACAGACCTCTCCCCGTCCAGACCCGACCCTCCGACCCGACCTCTCCCCGTCCAGACCCGACCCTCCGGCCCGACCTCTCCCCGTTCAGACGGCGAGCGACAGGCGTTACCATGAGACAGGCGTTACCATGAGACTGTGCTGGCGGAGCCGGCCCTCGCCCGGCCCCGGCCTGGGCTGGGCGACGTCCTGGGCAGCCGTGACGGCGGCGGCTGGGGGACTGGCCGGAGAGGACGGCCGGGGTGCGACGACTGGCCGGAGAGGACCGCCGGGGTGCGGGGACTGGCCGGAGAGGACGGCCGGGGTGCGACGACTGGCCGGAGAGGACGGCCGGGGTGCGGGGACTGGCCGGAGAGGACCACCGGGGTGCTGAGACTGGCCGGAGAGGACGGCCGGGGTGCCGAGATGGCCGGAGAGGACCGCCGGGGTGCGACGACTGGCCGGAGAGGACGGCCGGGGTGCGCGGACTGGCCGGAGAGGACCGCCGGGGGTGCTGAGACTGGCCGAGAGGAGCCGCCGGGGTGCCGAGACTGGCCGGAGAGGGACCGCCGGGGTGCCGAACTGGCGGAGAGGACCGCCCGGGGTGCGGGGACGGGGCCAGAGAGGACCGCCGGGGTGCCGAGACTGGCCGGAGAGGGACCGCCGGGGGTGCCGGAGACTGGCCGGAGAGGACCGCCGGGGTGCCGAGACTGGCCGGAGAGGACGGCCGGGGTGCGGGGACTGGCCGGAGAGGAACGCCGTGGCGTCCGTCGCGAACGGCTCTGACCCATTCGCGAACACCAGCGCCCTGCCCTGGATGACCTGACTCAGACCGTCGTGGAGCCGGGTCCGGATCGTTCCAGCCGCGCTGATCAGAAGTCCAGCTGATGCTGCACTGACAGCAGCTTGTGGCTGCGACCCGCTCTGGTCCAAGAGCTGTTGGCCGGGCGGCGATGGTCCGAGGGCCGTCCAGAGGTCGAGGTCTTGACCCCCAGGACCCGCGGCTCCTGCACGTTAGGTCACGCCTTGTATTTAACCACGTCACGAGCTCCGTCCCCAGGACACGACATCAGCACAGCAGCAGCAGCTCTGTCTGCCCATGACGCGTGCTGTCGCCGGTAGGACAGGACAGCAGCAGCAGCAGCTTTGTCTGCCCATGACGCGTGCGTCGCCGCAAGGTACGGCAGCAGCAGCAGCAGCCTTGTCTGCCCATGACGCGTGCAGTCGCCGGCAGGGCAGGACAGCAGCAGCAGCAGCTTTGCCTGCCCATGACGCGTGCTGTCGCCGGTAGGACAGGACAGCAGCAGCAGCAGCTTTGCCTGTCCATGACGCGTGCGGTCGCCGGTAGGACAGGACAGCAGCAGCAGCAGCTTTGCCTGTCCATGACGCGTGCGGTCGCCGGCAGGACAGGACAGCAGCAGCAGCAGCTTTGCCTGTCCATGACGCGTGCGGTCGCCGGTAGGACAGGACAGCAGCAGCAGCAGCTTTGCCTGTCCATGACGCGTGCGGTCGCCGGTAGGGTACGGCAGCAACAGCAGCAGCTTTGCTTGTCCATGACGCGTGCGGTCGCCGGTAGGGTACGGGAGCAGCAGCAGCTGTGACTGTTTCGCCGGCATCGTCGGCGCACTGGCCGGTTTCGCGGCGCTGGCAGGACTGGTGGCCTTCGCCATCGCACAGGCGGCGGCCGCCGCCGGCGGAGGAGGCAGGTCACTGTCGCGTCGGAGCCTCGCTGACCCGCTCACAAACTCGGCGGCAGAAGGTGGGTCCGCTTGCTGAGCACGAGCGAAAGCTGATAGAATTAAGTGCGGATTAAGTTACGGGGACAGCCGGAGTTCCCCAAAACATGATATCCTTTTGACCTTTTGATAGTTTTTTTGGCGGATGCTTGTTGATTTGGGTCCCTAATCGATGGTGCTGAGACCAAAATTGTGAAGGAAAACCCAAGTCGTTGTGCGAAGCTCCGCCCAGGTTACTGTGCATTATGTCCCACGCATAAATAGTATTCACACAGTGCGCACGCATGATACAGATGTATTCTGCTCCAACTAGCTGGCAGCTTCCCATGACGCTGCCCGGACCTAAGCCCACGTTTACCTCGAACCTGGTCTGGATGACAGGATACAATATAAAGAGGCGGTCATAGCATGCAAAGAAAAACGTCAAGAACGCAAGCCACGCCTTCACTGGAGCGTGCCGTCATAAATCTAGTATGGCCTCGCATGGCCAGTTAAACGATATTATGTGAAATCGAGCTGTAACGAGATCCAATAAGACACATGACATTGGAACTCATGATGAAGTGTGCTGTCTGTTGCCCGGCCACAGTCTCCTAAACGACAAACTCACAACAGATAGCCTGTGGATAGCGGCTACAAGCCATAACGATATCTCTCCAAGTAGCGGCTACAAGCCATAACGATATCTCTCCCGGTTAATCACGTGCTGCGTCCGGCGATGACCCGCCGTCCTCGCCGTCCCCAGACAGCGGCTGGGGCGTGAGCTCCGGGGGTCTCCAGATGACGCACGCCCTGCTGGAGCTGCTGACCGGCGAGGGAGACGAGCGCTGTCTCTCCCACCGACTCTGCCTGGTCAATCGGCGAGCCATCCTCGAGGGGCATCCCTTCAGGACACTGATCCCGCTGGCCAGGTGAGATTCTCAGGACACTGACCCCGCTGGCCAGGTGAGATCCTCAGGACACGGATCCCGCTGGCCAGGTGAGATCCTCAGGACACTGATCCTGGTGGTCAGGTGAGATCCTCAGGATCCCGCTGGCCAGGTGAGATCCTCAGGACACTGATCCCGCTGGCCAGGTGAGATCCTCAAGACACTGATCCCGCTGGCCAGGTGAGATCCTCAGGACACTGATCCCGCTGGCCAGGTGAGATCCTCAAGACACTGATCCCGCTGGCCAGGTGAGATCCTCAGGACACCGAGATCCTGCTGAACCCTGTGACACTGACCTCTGTGATCTTGATGTTTGTGACCCTGGTTCCTGTGACCCTGACCCTTATGACTCGTTTTAGGTCTGTCTGACCTTGACCCCTTCGACCCTGACCCCTGTGGCTCTGCCCTCTGTGACCCTGACCTCTGTGACCCAGACCCATGTGACCCCGGTCCCTGTGACCCTGACCCCGGTGACCCGTGTTCCCAGTCTGCCGGTGTCCTGGATGCTGACCCACACCTCTGGAGGCCAGTTCGTCGACTACTGCTCAGGACTGGACGCGGCGCAGCACGAGGACAGCTGCTCCTTGCGCGGGCATGACTCCTGCCCCTGAGCGGGCCGGCTGCCCGGGGCAGCAGCACAGCTGACCCTTGTGCCGCGTGGCTGAGTCCGTCTCTCGGACTGATGACGTGTCGTCAGCCGCCACGCCGCACGCGGCGGGCGGTGGTGCTGCGTGGTGATGGTGCAGCACCAGGTGCAGCGTGTGGCTGGCCTGGCGGCTAATGACAGCGGGGAGCTGGTCTGTCACCAGGCGACCCTGGCCCGGACGGACAGACCGCGTCGAAGCCGGGCTGGATGGGCTGTGACCCGGTGCGGCCGGATACCCCGGGGTCATGACGCCGCGCCTGGGGGCACGTCCGGGTCAGCCGGTGAGATGGTCCTCCCAGCCGACGCTGCCGCGCTGGCCGGGGGAGCTGGGCAGCACCGCCGCGCGTGTGCGTCTGTGCAGGGCGCGATGTTCCGGTTCAACACGCGCCTGACGCGCTGGCGTGCTTTCGGTGACGTCACTGATTGTGGCCAATCAGCGTGGCGTGCGAGCGCTGTTGTCGGCTGATTGGTCACTGCTGTCGCCCGTGGAATGTTCGATTGGGCGAATGGACGG
>NW_023595962.1:27370679-27389437 GCF_011947565.3 Pollicipes pollicipes
GATGTGCCAACAGATTGTTCTTATGTTGACGCACCATCCAGTCAGTTGCTGAATGTAGCACATTAATGGACGCTAACAGAAAAGCACCTGATTAACTCACGTAAACTCAAGGAAAGAACACGATCACTTGTGAGGAGGTGCGCGTCGAGGGGTTCCTCACGCATAGCCAGCTGACTGCCGAGGGGTTCCTCACGCGTAGTCAGCTGACTGTCGAGGGGTTCCTTACACACAGTCAGCTGACTGTCGATGGGTTTACTCGAGCAAAGTCAGCTGACTGTCGGCTGCGCGGTAACGCATGCGCCTCAGCGAGCCTGCCATGTCGCTGTCCTCCCATCCGCCCCTCTGTCCTCATTCACTGCTTCACTCTGGATCCTCGCGACGCCCCGAGTAGCCCAGGCAAGTTGGACATCCAACGGTCATACAGCGATAGTGAGCTGCTGCCGAGCAGGCGTGCGGGCGGAGCCCCTGACGGCCAGAAGTCATACAGCGATGGTGAGCTGCTGCCGAGCAAGCGGGCGGGCGGAACCCCTGACGGCCGGCCCCTGGCAGGAAGTCCCGCCGGGCACCGGCACAAACCGCTGAGAGGGGTCCCGGGGCGGGGTAAGTATCGGTAGCGGAGGACTCTCAGATGCCCGTCACCCCCGCCCACCACCCTCCACCCTCCTTCACACCATTGCCCTGGAATGGCCATCGCTGACCGGAAGGACTCTGAGCGCGGCTGAGCGGGCGGCCGTCCTCCGCCTGCCTGCCGCCCGTCGGCCCATCGCCCGGGGCGACGCTCCCGTCGATGCGGGCCGCCCTCCCGCCCTCGGGCCGCCCTCCACGGATCGCAGCCCCGGGGCAGTCGTTAGCGGCGGCGGCGGCGGAGCGTGCTCACCGCAGCGGAGCTGATGCACAGTTGGCAGCGGTGATACGGGCCCCTTGCCGGAGTAATTGGTGCTCGACTCCGCACTGCAGTCGGACGCGGCGACGTTCGGTGCCGGGCGGCGCCAGTGCAGCTCCACCGTGCTGAGGAACGGGCGAGCTGCGGCGCGGGCGGCGGCGGCAGGCAGGTGCGAGGGCGACGGTCAGACTGCCGGCCGGGCGCCGAGCTACGCGCCGGGCGGAGGATCCTCTGGGCCGCTGCACCTCCTGAAGACGAAAGAGCTCTGGAGCTCTGGATCTGTGGACCCCCAGACCCCGGAACTTCTGGACCTCTGGACCTCTGGACATCTAGACCTCTGCACCTCTGGACCTTTGAACCGCTGGACCGCTAGGAGCCTGGACCTTCGGACGCCTCACCAACTGCGTAAGCATCACCAACGCGACACCTACCAGGGTCAACTCCGGCGGGCGCGGCGGCTGAGCCGAACATTGCAAGCTCAGGAGGAGCCCCTCCCCCCACGTGATCCGCGATCCGAGATTCGTGATCCGAGATCTTCAAGCGCTGCGTTCTGTCTACTCGGCGTGTGGCCGGGCGCGGGCGAGACGGACGATCTCCGCGGTCGAGAGGCCCCGCACCGCGCCGCAGACGCCGCCGTAAGGCCGGCCGCGTCACCGGCCGTCCGCCATCGTCGCCTCGCGATGCCGCCGCTGCTGATGATGCTGCTGTGGGCTGTGACGCCCGCCTGGTCGGCTAGTCCGCCCTCCGCAGATCTGCAGACCTCTGCCCGGCCCGACCTGCTGACCTCCGACCTGCTGACCTCTGACCTGCTGACCGCTGACCTGGTGACCTCCGACTCGCGCCGGGTGCAGCGTGCCGATGACGGCCTGCCACGGCGTTCCCGCCTGTACAGCAGGGACGGTGGTGGCTACGGAGCCAGCGGCTACAGCGGCGGCGGGGGAGGCTACGGAGGGGGGCGGAGGAGGCTACAGTGGAGGTGGCGGGTATGGAGGGGGCGGAGGAGGCTACAGTGGAGGTGGCGGGTACGGAGGGGGTGGAGGAGGTTACGGAGATTCTGGAGGGTACGGTGGAGGAGGCTACGGAGATTCTGGAGGGTACGGCGGTGGAGGGTACGGAGGTGGAGGAAGCGGCTATGGAGGGGGGTGGTTACGGGGACTACGGGGCTTCGTCTGGCGGCAGCAGCTACGGAGGCGGCGGCTACGGCGGCGGGGGTGGCGGCTACGGCGGCGGGGGTGGCGGCTATGGAGGCGGCGGCCACGGTGGTGGTGGCTACGGTGGCGGCGGCTACGGTGGTGGCGGCTACGGCGGCGGCGGCCACGGAGGCGGTGGCGGTTACGGCGGCGGCCACGACAGCGGATGCGACTGCTCGCAGTTCAACATGCTGGCGCTGCTGTCAGGCGGCTCGGCGCTGTCGGCGCTGGGTCTGGCGCTGTTGGCTCAGCTGATTGGCAACAACACTGGGAACGGGCGCGCCATAGAAGCTGAGCCCAACCTGCTGCACGCGGCGGGCTACGTGACCGGCCTGCTGGCCGAGCTCATGCCGCCCGTTCTGAACGCCGCGCTGAACGAGACGGCCGGCTCGGACCGGCTCGGGGAGGCGACGGTGGACGCCGTGTGCGGCGCCTCCGCACGGCTGCTGGCGGAGCACGACGCCCGGGTCAGCCTGGTCACTGGCGGGGTCACTGGGATCAGCGGGGTTAGTGCTGAGGTCGACAGAGGCGGCGGGATCAGAGGGGTCGGCGGCGGGGTCAGTGGGGTCGGCAGCAGGGTCAGAGGGGTCGGCCTGCAGGCGCGTCATCTGACCCCGGACTCGGCGGACCTGACCTCGCCCGCACCAGCGGCGGACCTGGAGCCTGAGGGGAGGCAGTTCGGCGTCGACAGACTGGGCAGCGGCTCCTCCAGCGGCGGTGAGTCGTCCGACCTTATGGACGCGGCACCTCCAGCGGCGGGTGAGTCGCCCGACCTTATGGGCAGGCGGCTCTTCCAGCGGCGGTGAGTCCGCCCGACCTTATGGACAGCGGCTCCTCTAGCGGCGGTGAGTCGCCCCGACCTTATGGGCAGCGGCCCCTCCAGCGGCGGTGAGGTCGCCCGACCTTGCGCTGTATGGTATTGCGCCCAGTCGACAGTACACACATTGACCGCCCAAGCCTGTGGTGCACGCCAGCCAAAACTGCGCGAAGCCGACTACTCTCGTGGCAAAATAAGCACGTGGCTGCGCCCTCGGTCATTCCGTTCCGTCAAATTGTGCGAACAATGTGCGCCTGCTTCTTGACATGCGTTGCAAGCTTGCTAACAATTTACCCGGAATGTAGCAAGCCGTACTCGTCCTGTCAATGACGGCGTTTGAGTTCTGTCGTTGCCGATAGATGACACATTCAAACCGAACATCAGGATCCATGAGAGGGGGGGGGGGAGGGGGCAGTGTTTTAGCTCAGAACCGCGACCTGGGGTCGAATCGTGCGCACATTTGGTTTGACTGACCTCGGTCACGCTTAAGGACCGTCGTAGCGAAACTATGCCATGCTGCCGACAGCCATCAAAGAAAAACATGCATCTCTAACCCTGACGCCCAACCGAACGTCGTTGGGACGCTCCACGACACCTACACTGTATTTTGACGCTGTATTTTGCGATATGCGAAAACAATTGCATGCATTTGCAAACGTTTGCTGAAACGAAATGCTATGAAATCCGCTTTAAGAGTCATACAATTGTGCCATTGCCACGATGGCGGTCGCACATAATCAGGACTTCTAAAAAAACACGCCCAGTTCTGTTCTCACTTGACCCTGCACCGCGCCTTCTCGCGTTTGACGTGGACCCCTGAGTATGTCCGCTGACGTGAACCTCTGAGCTTGTCCGCTGACGTGGACATCTGAGCTTGTCCGCTGCCGTGGACCTCTGAGTCTGTTCGTTCACGTGAACCGGCGCTCACAAGTCCGCCCAGCCCTTCGGAGCGTGCCTCTGTCTGCACCACTCGGACCGCTTCCGCTCTGGTTTTCGCTTTTGTTAGTGTGGACTTTAGACCCCTTTGGTCAGTAATGATCACTTCAGGATTATGACCTTATGAGCACTTCAGGGCTATGGGGTGATGAACACTTCGGGATTATGAAGTAACGATCACCTCATGATTGTGACGTTATGAACGCTTCAGGATTGTGAGGTTATGAACCCTTCAAGATTGTGAGGTTATGAAAACTTAAGGATTATGAGGTTATCAACACTTCCGTATTAAAAGCTTATCAACAATACAAGATAGCGAAGTTTTCAATATTTCGGGATTATGAGATGATCAACACTTCAGTATTGTGAGGTTATCAACGCTTGAGAATCATGAGGTTGTCAGCACTTCAGAATCATGAGGTTATCGACACTTTAGGACCATAAAGTTACCAATATTTTAGGATTATGGAGTCATCAGCATTTCAGGGTCATAAAGTCATCAACACTTCAGGATTATGAGGGGGAGGAAAGAGTTGAGCAGTGAGGCTGTACAGCCGCCATCGAGGCAGGCCTGCACCTTCGGGCCTCCCTCTGCATCGGGGCCCTCCCTGGGGCCCGCGCGGACCCCCGAGCTCACGGCTCCGACCAGGACAGCCGTGATGCCGACCGTGGCTGACGGCCGCAGCACGTCCCGTGACGGCGGCAGCGTCACGGGGATCTGGGACGCAGCTGTGAAGGTATGAGGCCGGTCGGATCGTTTGCACAAGGCTCGTTAGCGTGTGGCCCGTCAAACGGTGCGGCTTGACACCCCGGCGCGCCGGCCGGGGTCGCGGCGCCCAGCGGCCCCGCACAGGCCACCGACCGGCGGCATCTGGCGACGTTGTACAGCGCGGCAGACAGGGCGGCGACAGATGGCGTCACATGCACACACACAGCCACAGGCACACGGACGGAGCGGCTGTCTGCCCCGATGCCGATGGCCGCCAGAAGGCTGATGGCCGGACCAGGGCATGCGCAAGCTGCCGCAGCTGTACAAGTGGAACAGCCCGCTGTCGGCCAGATGGGCTGGGACCCTTCTGAGCCTCCCAGACCGTCCCGTGAACACCAGCCGCCGGTATTGGGTCACTGGGTGCCGGGAGCTCTCACAATGTGTCGAGGAGGCTACATTCCAAGGCTGCTCTGGCCGCGACCATGGCTCAGACACAAAAGCCCAATCAAATCTGGAAACTGCGCCGATCAGCAGGCCATCAACCAGCCCCTGATGAGCAGGGGCTGGTGATGGGCCCTGAGCAGGGCCTCGAGCAGGGCCCCGCGCAGGGCCCTGAGCAAGGCCTCGGTTGTAATGCCACGGTTGGAGCGTGTGCTCTGACTGGCCGCCGTCCCCAGTGTACAGCAGGAGTGTGTGCTCTGACTGGCCGCCGTCCCAAGTGTACAGCAGGAGTGTGTGCCCTGACTGGCCGCCGTCCCCAGTGTACAGCAGGAGTGTGTTCTCTGACCGACCCGCCATCGCCAGTGTACAGCAGGAGTGTGTGCCCTGACTGGCCACAGTCCCAAGTGTACGGCAGGAGTGTGTGATCTGACTGGTCGCCTTCCCCAGGCTACGGCGGGGGTAAGGTGTGTGACTGCCTGTCGGGCATACTGGGCGCACTGGCCGGCTTCGCCGCCCTCGGAGCCCTGCTGGCCTATGCCATCATCCAGGCGCAGAACAACGCCTCTACTCCGACGACGACGACCACGACCACCACCCCGCGCAAGCGGCGCCGCCGGCTGGCCGACGGCACCATACTCGGGGCTGACTATGGTGAGCGCCTGCCGACGGCACCATACTAGAGGCTGACTATGGTGAGCGCCTGCCGACGGTGCCACGCCCGAGGCTGACTATGGTGAGCGCCTGCCGACGGTACCACGCCCGGGGCTGACTATGGTGAGCGTGTCCCGACGGTACCACGCCCGAGGCTGACTTTGGTGAGCGCCTGCCGACGGTGCCACGCCCGAGGCTGACTATGGTGAGCGCCTGCCGACGGCACCACGCCCGAGGCTGACTATGGTGAGCGCCTGCCGACGGTACCACGCCCGAGGCTGACTATGGTGAGCGCCTGCCGACGGTACCACGCCCGAGGCTGACTATGGTGATCGCCTGCCGACGGTACCACGCCCGGGGCTGACTATGGTGAGCGCCTGCCGACGGTACCACGCCCGAGGCTGACTTTGGTGAGCGCCTGCCGACGGTACCACGCCCGGGGCTGATTACGGCGAGCGTCTGCTAGCGGCGGGCCGGCAGGCGGGAGAAGCCCGGGGCGGCGCAGGGCAGTACCGAGGCTAACCTGGCTGCGGTTTCGCTGCCTCTGCTGTTATGCGGCATCGCACACACACGGCGCCTCCGCGCCGGATGTGAACGTTCATCTGGTGTTAGGGAACTGCGGCACATTTCGTCGTGACCCCTTCTATGGCGCAACAGCCACCGCGAAGGGTCGCATCAGCGCCGAGCGGTCGCAGCGTACCCGGGTTCGATCCCGGGCCCACAGGGGAGGGCCAAACGCGCTAACCACGTGTTCATTACGTCCTCGTGCCTGTGTGTCACCGCGTGCGGCTGCGCCATGGTTATCATGCGCGACCTGGTCATGACTGTGATGCCTCTTTGGCCGTGCGTGGCCAAAGACTGGCAGCTGCTGCTGCAGCAGCGCGGCGTCGTCTTCCTGCACCGGCTGCTGCAGTTGCTGCTCGAGCCTGAGCCCCACTGCCTTCCGGCCCAAGTCTGCTGGCTCAACGAGGACGCCCGGGGAGAGGGCGAGCCGTACAGTACGCTGATCCAGCTGGCCAGGTGAGGGCTGCACGGTAGCCTGGGTGTGAGCTGCGCCACCACCACCACCACCACCACCACCACCACCACCACCACCACCACCACCACCACCATGATCAGCATCGGTATCACCACCACCCCCAACACCACCACCACAATCACCACCACCACCCTTATCAGCATCGGCATCACCATCACCACCACCACCACCACCACCACCCTCAACAACAACAACAACACCACGATCACCAGTATCATCATCACGGACATCACCATGCATATTTTCACAGGCCGCACGAACGTATAGGTGTGATTCGGTTGGGACCGGTGTAAAAGCACGAACGTGTCTCCCGCTGTTTCCAGAGATGTATCTCAGAGAAAAGCTATTCTTTCAAATGCACGCGCGTCTGCGTGGCCACATCATCGCTTGCGGTGAGCTGATATTCTACCGAAAATTCCAAGGAGCTTGGAAGCGCTAAGAAGCTTCCTTGGCTCCGCGGAGTGAGCCCGTGCTTTTGTCGTGGTATGTTAGATTATTGCATAAGTGTACTCGTTGTGATTTTGGTCCTCTACTGGTGTCAGTGGAGAATCTGTGACTTTTGTCTGGTGGCCACTGAAACTGTTTCATGCGCCACTCCCTTGGTTCCTGCTCTCCTGACGTCCACCGTCTCATGACACCAGGTCGTGTTTCAGCCTGCCGCTCTCCTGGTTCCTGCTCTCCTGGTTCCTGCTCTCCTGACGTCCGCAGTCTCCTGAAACTGGGCCGTGTTTCGTGTTTCAGCCTGCCGCTCTCCTGGTTCCTGGCGTGGCGGTCTTTTGGCGCCGGGCTGCCTGAGTTCTGCGACAGCATCACCTGGTCCAGACAGGAGGGACAATGTCGCCGACGGTACAGAGGCTGCCGAGACTGACACCAGCCAGGCGGCTCGACACAGGGGCTGCCGGGGCTAACGGCAGCCAGGCGACTCGATACAGGGGATGCCGAGACTGACGACAACCAGGCGGCTCGACACAAAAGGTGCCTTGGCTGACACCAGCCAGGCGGCTCGACACAGGGGATGCCGAGACTGACACCAGCCAGGCAGCTCGACTGAAGATGGGCTGGCTGTCATAGCTAGTCTAACCGCAGAACCCTGCGTATAGCTGCTAAGGCGTGCTGTTTATCTGAGTTGTTCAAGCCTTAGGGATTAGGGCTACCATTTTCAGGTTAACCCCACGCAATTGAGGCGGCAGTGCTTACATCTGCGGATGTGAGAACATCCCGAATGGCTGGGGCGACCGGCCTCTCTTTGAACTGGATTCTAGGTGACGTGGTTACTGATGGCGGATACTGTGTGCTATAGTTACTGATGGCAGATGCTGTGTGCTCTGGTTACTGATGGTGATTGTTGTGCAATGCGATGTGCGGCAGATGTTGCGCGATGCTGATTACTGATGTACGATGTTGTGTGATATGACTACTGATGTGGGATGTTGTGTGGTGTGACTTACTGATGTGGGATGTTGTGTGGTGTGATTACTGATGTGGGATGTTGTGTGGTGTGATTACTGATGTGGGATGTTGTGTGGTGTGATTACTGATGTGGGATGTTGTGTGGTGTGATCACTGATGTGGGATGTTGTGTGGCGTGGTTACTGATGTGGGATGTTGTGTGGTGTGATCTACTGATGTGGGATGTTGTGTGGTGTGATTACTGATGTGGGATGTTGTGTGGTGTGATTTCTGATGTGGGATGTTG
This sequence comes from Pollicipes pollicipes, assembly GCF_011947565.3. Taxonomy (NCBI): domain Eukaryota; kingdom Metazoa; phylum Arthropoda; class Thecostraca; order Pollicipedomorpha; family Pollicipedidae; genus Pollicipes; species Pollicipes pollicipes. Next base: position 27,379,042 of record NW_023595962.1, read on the forward strand.
TGTGGTGTGATCACTGATGTGGGATGTTGTGTGGCGTGGTTACTGATGTGGGATGTTGTGTGGTGTGATTACTGATGTGGGATGTTGTGTGGTGTGATTACTGATGTGGGATGTTGTGTGGTGTGATCACTGATGTGGGATGTTGTGTGGTGTGATCACTGATGGCGGATGTTGTGTGGTGTGATTACTGATGGCTGATGTTGTGTGGCGTGGTTACTGACGGTGGATGTTCTGCCGTATGCCCGACTGTCCTGGGGGCTGGTTGTCGGCGTTGGACTCGAGCGCAGAGGACTGGAAAACTGTCTCTTTGCAGGGCATTGACCGGCACCTTGTGGCGCGATTATTGACATCGTTTGTAGTCTGCGCTGTTGAGCCTGTAGATCAGATAAGTGGTCGCGCTACGTCACCAAGTGACAGCGTATGCAGCCATTGTTTAGAGACGTGTTGTCAGCAGACGTTTGATGTGAGGCATGCTTAGTGGAATAAAAAGTCACGATCAGAGGCGTAGGAACGTTTCAAAAAGTGTGGGTGGGGGGAGGGACCAAGCTCAGGGCGTACCTCAGGAACTTTTTCTGGAAAACCTAGCCCAACAACCGGGGAGGGGGGTGGGATGAAATGGAGGCTATCGCTCTTTATTATAATGACTGCTATTCTAGATATGCATCTAGAGCTAGTTCTGCACACTCTTGCCTATCCGACTCATCCATGTCATTCGAGAAATAAGGCTTTACAGCTTCCCAAGGTAATTCGTCCATTTCAACCTTGTCTTTCCTGGGCAGCCGAAATTCCACCAGCGGGTAGGCATTTTGGGTCATTGAGGAGGCTTCTGTCTCTACATGGTAGATGCTAAAATATGGCCGAAGCATAGGTTGGTGAGAATTTTGAAAGTGAACCGATGGCTGGTACAGCAGGGGTGACAAAGTCCATGCAACTGGGGATTCTCCTTTGAAAACCAAGCCAAAGAATGAAGACCATTCTGTCCTACATTCCTTGTCCGAGCTCTGCTCCCGTCCGCCGTCGGTGACCACTGTCCTGGCCAGGCTGTCTCCGAATGACTGACCGCGAACTGACGGTATGGCTGCTTTGTTGCACATTTCTGGATCAGCAATGCTACTAACTGTGATGTAAAACATGTGTTGGACACCTGCAACACTACCTTTTTCCGAATTATCTTCCCTAACACCACCCCACCCCAGAAAAATGCCACCGGGAAGCTGTCTACTTTAGGTATGAATTGGACCAGCGGACATTTCATTGCCCATCATTTAACGTAGATGACTTGATCTGTATTTGTGTGTATGCAGGGGGTAGGCCGAGCCTTGTTAAGAGGAAACACAGGGTTGACAAATACCCCTTTATGGTGATCCCCCCACCAAACGATATCCCGTGATATAGTTTTGCTTGTTAACAAAGATACCGTTTTCTTCGTTCATTGTTTTTTACGGTGTAACCAGAACAGAAACCAGCAGCTACCGTGAAATCAATTTTGTTTACATTTTAACACGCGCCCGTGTGGCCGGCTAGATTCCCTTCGCTCGGCTGGGGGTCAATTTGACCCCCTGAGATCTCGGGAACTAAGAAAGCTAAGACACCAAATTCACAGGGTGTGTTGACCTGCACGTGAACTCATTTAGGTCAAAGTTTGAGGTTCCTGGTTCATGACTTTTGGGTAAAATAAAGTCAAACAAGGTCTAATTTTAGATTGGTCTCTTAAGTGCAACCAGAACCTAGAGAACTGTTTGTAAGCAAAAGGTCACATGTCCATTTAAGATCAGTGAACTTTTTTGACCTTTTGAAGGTCATGGTGACCAAAAGCATACAAGACTGCTCTGGGTTTTGCATTTGAATAAGCGACAAAGATTACGCTAGTCAGTATGTTTCTAAAAAAAATGTTGATCTAGGTCATTTTCGATCAATGACCTATTCTGCCCTCTTAGAAATCCATCGAAGATGTATAATGCAGTTTTTGCAATCAACAAATTTGAAATGAGCACCAGAAGCTATCTCATACAGTAAGCCCTAGAGTGATAAAACAGGTTGGTTTTGACCTTGGTCTGACCCCTATACCTGCCCTTAGGTCAACGTAATTTGCTCATACACTATTCGTGTTGCCTAAGAAAGCATCTCAGAGATGTATGACTTCGTCTAACACTCTATTGTTGCATCAGATTGAACGATTCCCTAGAAGTTAACTTCGCTGAAACCATGGCCTGACTTTAACCTGCCATAGGTCAGCAAGCTCACAAGGTACATTTAAATTTTGATGCCAAACGATCTGCCATTGAATTGTCTACAGCTATGGAAAGTTTGGCGCAGCTACGCCTCACCATTGGGACACCACTGTGGTAAGACCTTCGGGGGGGGGGGGGTCAATTTGACCCCCACCCGAGTGCGTGTTAAGGTCAATAAACTGCAGAAATCAAACGTTTAACGACCGCATGAAATAAATCACCAGTGTTCTTAATCTGCCATGGCTTAGTGAAATTTTTCTAACCGATAGAACTCAGAAGCTAGCTTTTTCGTAATGTTTTATCTGCGTTCTACAGACATTAAGGACATCGCGAGGGTAAATTGTAGATCGATATGTTTAATCGAAATTTGAAGGCGAAAATTTTGATTGTAGAACGAGTGGTTAACAATGTGTATTAACATCGCCAAGCCATGTTGGTCTGGAAACGTTTGACAGTCAGTCAGAATCGATTAGTGATGCAATTTATATAACGTGGTTTTTAACGTGCGCGATCGCAAATCTTGGCAACAAAAACCTCGACACCAGGTGCTGCAGTCTCCATAGTCCGCAGAGCGCCAGCTTAGTGGTTATCTTTTCATCACGGCCCACCGATGAACAAAAATGATAGCGGTTCTGAAATGATTACAATTAAACACTTAGATCGCTTAGTAATACAATTTATGTAACATAATTTTGAGCATGCGTACTCGCAAATCTTAGTTTAAAACACCTCGATGTCAGGCGTTGCAGTCTCCGTAGGCCGCGCAGCGTCTAATACCGAGTCGTGGCCAACGGGTGGAAGAAAATGATGACGCTTCTGAAAAAGTACTTTTGAATACTTCAGGACATCAACTCTTACATCTACAAGGCAGTCTGGACGCATATTTTACGTGTGCGATTTTTAGACTGATAAAAAGAATAGATTGGCCCTTAAAGCACAGCGAAGTGGTACTGGAATCTGGTGGTGGAATTGGAATAGAAAAGGTAGATGCTCCATTTTTTCGTGTTTCTGTAACTATGAATCTGTCCAGAAGACAGATTAACACGGTGCCCGCCATCTGGCGGCACTTGCAGTGACCGACGCCGTTCGGTTTTACAGAATCTGCAACCCAGACCATCGCTGTCCTTGCTCTCGAGGTTGCGGGCGGGCATGTTCAAACCTTTTGATGCACTTTTCACTAGTCCGTTCTGAAAAATGAACGTTCTTGGGCAAACATGAGATGGCCTTGCTCGTTAAAAAAAAATATATTTCGACCCACTCTATTAAAAAATAATGAGACCGCCAACTCTACTCAATAACAATGAGGCCACTTATTTCCTTCCGGGCAACAGGCCCTTGAGTAGAACGCCAGGGGCACATCACCGGTTCCGGTCAAGAGCTGAAGGGCCACTCCGTCCCATCGCGAAGCGTCTTCTGGCTGTCATTCTGGCGACACGGGGCGGGATCTTCTGGTCGATCCAGGGGCCATTGGAAGGATATATAATATCACATTGTTCCCCTCCCTGCCACGGGAGGCCTTCTGATCCGCGCAGCTCTGCGTCAGCATAGGAACCCTCATTGACGCAACAACATCCCTGGCCGCCAAAGGTGGTCCAATAATTGTCACGAAAGGCTCCAGTTCCGTGTTTTTCTGTTTTCTTCAGAGATATTGAGGAGTCCCTGAACATAGATTGTTGATGAAATGGGGTCCTAAACTTGCATTAACGTGGGTTATCAATGTTCGTCTTAAAATGTTCAAGATTCAGTCAGAATTGATTACTGATAAAAAACTACTTCGACTCCAGCGTGAGGAGTCCGGGTTCGAATCCCGACAGCACCAGGGTCATTAGGCGCTAGTACGGCCACTGCGGTCGTTGGCGCTGCACACAAGGGCGCGCGACAGCGTACACTACGTTTCCTTTTTAAAAGCAAGCCTGCATACCGTAGAACGCTTGTGCACCTCTCTAATAATTTCAACAGAAGATTAGGTGTCCTGGACATTTCTCCCACGCAGGGGTGTCCTCATGTACGGTGTGGAACATGAACTGCCGATCACGCCGCTCCCCTTTTGAATGTCTCTGAGATCAAAACCTACGACCTGGGTCGGCAGCCTGTCAAGAGAACTGGAGACCAATTCCCCTGGCGTATGAAAAAGGCAACTTCCGCAATGAAGTTGACCTGAAAGCTTAAAAATGCTATTGCTGGGACGCTGAAACAACGCAAGTTAAACGCAACGATGCTCCCTTAAAATGACCACAAATGCGTGCAAATACGTGTACAGTATAGCGAAAACACTGATTGTGAATTGGAGCAGGCAAAATTCGTTTAGCTAGTCTCGTTCACGAATATGCGCATGCGCTTATCAGGACGAAAGGTTTCACACTTTGTATAGACAATAGCCGACTTCAAACGGAATTTGTCACGTACGAAAGGCACCATACCTTCTGTTAGACTGCTTCGTATTTTTCATCTGTCGTTTCATGAGATGGCTTACAAGAAACAACTTACATAACTGAGAGCACAGCTCATTAGCGATGCTGATATGAGCGGTCAAAGTCAACAGCAATCTAAGTGTCTTCGTGGATAAAAACTATGAAGTTACACAACGTGACTAGGAACTGCAAAACACGCCACGTAACTCCAAAACTACGTGCTGTAGGTGCAATCTTTGTTCAAAATTAGGTGCACCGACTGTAGCAGCGCGGTACTGTGGAATGGCGCCACGCCGGAAACGGAGCTTAATTTGGCGACGAAGCGTCCGTGCCCAAGCTTCTCACATGGGCGTGCCACTACACACACGTTCATCTCAAGGTGTAGGACAAACTTTGAAATAAATAAACCTTGCGCATTTTCCAAAGAACAATGCTTCCGCCCCCCCCCCCCCCCACACACCTAAACTGTGCGGCATGTGCCCATGCGGTGCCTGGATGAAGCACTGCGCGGATGGCGCATCATTGCTCAGAAATGCAGATAACAATATAGCTTTAAGGCCTTTCTCTGCTCTTGTTTCGATAAAAGAATGCTGCAGGAATATAGACCCAACCATAACTCCATTCTCCTGGCCTTTCTCGGAGGAATAATGTCAATACTACCGTCTTATCGATGTGAATAATGTTCCTCACAAATGCGCTGAACAGCCTCATAGTTTTTCTGACCTTATCCTCATATCAAGCATTGTTGGCAGTGGCACACATTTGAATTGCACGAGCTTGACATCACTGAAAATAAGCTTTAAAAATCGGCTGCTCTCAGTGCACAAAAACACTGCTCCGCTCTCTTTTTGTCACAGCTTCATGTACCATGCAGACCTCTGCAGACTTTTGTTATACCTTTTCTTCGATGTAAGAGGCCGGACACCTCCCAAGTGATATACTGTGATTCTCCCCTAAGCGTCTTTTTTTGCAAGTCTTTGTTCACACCACTGGTGCCTGCCGTGAGCCTTCTTCCTCAACATCTATGGAAGTCACCTTAAAATAATCTTAGCACTTGTTATAACATTTCTGTAGGTGAAAGCTAGCAAGAAATGCATTGATGTCACTGTAAGGAAGTTGGGAACGAAGTGAGCGAACACTCGGCAGAGACGCCATGTCTTGCACCGACGACAGCAAGATCACCGTTAGCGTGGTCGTGCATGGTGACCCTGACCTGGCCTCCAACGGGAGGCTGCTGACCCCTGGTGACCCCGCCCTGCCCGGGTCAGCCGAGGACTGCGGCGAGGGCTGCCAGGCCGTGAGGGTAGTCACGCCCACCCGCATTGTCGAGGTCAGGTCACACGAGAGGTCAAGGTCACTTGGCAGGAGCGGCGCCCGTGACGCCTGGACGCCGTCGTCGGTGAGGAGGCGAGAGGTGCTGTCAGGTCGACTCGGCAGGTCACGCGTGTCGGCGGCGGACGGCGGCTCAGGTAATCCTCTCCGCATGTCTGCTGTTCTCCCTAGGCTCACCAACAAATATGATAAAAATGCCTGCAAAAGACCAACGGACGTCATTTCTATCCCTCCTCGTAGATGTTGCTATGAAAAACTGGCTTGCTTTGAATGTTTCAAATGGAGAATTTGAATAACCAAAATTAGCGCGATGCTAATCTGAAAAAGTGCAGCATTCTGAAACATTTAGGATGATAGGCGAGTTAGCAGGCATCACTGAAGCTGGTAATTAATGCGCACTTGTACTTACCTTTATCTGTCCCTCATATCAGATAGCTGTGAATAAAACACAAAAGCTGAAATGCTTCTTTCAGTTGATAACAATTCAAATGAAATATAGCGGCAAAAAACAAGCAGCAAAAACATGAGACTTAAAGCCCAAAATTGGACTATTGGAACCAAAAGTAATGGGAAATTGCAAGCAAAAATCGAAGGATAGCAAAGCTAACATTTTTCTAGTGAAACAAGACAAAATATGCATAAGATGAGCAGCGAGTCACCTGCTCAGCTAACAGGGCAGCGGGTGAAATGGTCAGCTAATTGGGCAGCGGGTAAACTGGTCTCCCACGTGGAATAACGCCAGGCTGGCAGTGGTTTGTGAATGTGCGACAACCGTGTTGTCTCTGCACGTCCCTCGACGGAGAAACATTGTTTGCCGCGTGCTTAGCCAAGCAACTCATCTGCGTCCCAGGCCCCCCATGCCCCTCATGTCTGGCGCAGGTGGCTGCCACAGTGCGTGTTTGGGTGCTGACCCCCCGCGACGCACATTGTCATGTGACCTCAGGTGGTGCGGTGACACGGGAGCTGCCCTCGTCCCGCTCCTCCTCCTCGCGGCCGCTGACGCCTCTCAACGACGGCCCGGCGCCGTTCCTGCCGCGGCCAGGGTCGGCCGGCGACCCAGACGCCTCGTCGGTGACGTCAGCGCCGGCCGAGCTGGGCCTCCTGCCTCTCGCTGACGGAGCCGACGGCGCCGGCGCTCGGCTCGCACGAGTCGCTGATTCGCCGCTTCCAGCTGGCCGACACGCTGATCGGCAGGAATTGCCGATAAGCCGGAGATCCGCGAGAGCCTGGTGACGAGGCTGCTGGACGTGGAGCTGTTCGTCATGCAGCCCATCTACCTCAGCCACCGGTTCCAGGTGAGAAAGCCTCCCTTCTTCAGCCGCCGGTTGCCAGGGTAGGCAGCGTTTCTTACCTCAGCCACCGGTTCCAGGTGAGAAAGCCTCCCTTCTCCAGCCGCCGTACAGGGTAGGCAGCGGTTCTACCTCAGCCACCGGTCCCCAGGTGATGTAGCGGCTGCAGGCCCCACTGCTCTGGAAGGAGATTCCCCCTCTCTCGGTCCTCCTCCGTCCCCCCTGCTATCGGCTGACCCCGCCCAGCTTCCCCACCGCGCACCACCGTGCAAAGCGAGGAGGCGGCGACGGCAGACCGGCCGCCGTCGTGCCGACAGGAATACAGCGGCGAGAAGCTGATGGTGATGGACCAGCACGGCAACCCGCTGCTGTTCGCCCGTGGAGACGAACCGCTCTGCTGTGCGCCGCGGCTGCTGTTGCTGCTGTGCCGCCCACCGCCGGCCCTCTCCAGATGATGGTGAGGAGCGCATAGGCTGATCCTGGGGGGGAGGGGGGGGGGGGCCACGGGGCCATGACCCCCAAAAACTCTGAGAGCATGTTTTACCCCACCCCCAAAAGAAAACATTCCCAGAACTTCATAAAGTTCGTCTACTTGCCGTCTGTTTAACTTTAGCTGTTTAACTGCTTTGTTTTACACCTCTGATTAGCTTCAAAGCATTTCGGTGCTTGAATGGTGTCCCTACTAGCTACTCGCGAGAGGCACCATGCACTGGACCTCGGATTCCACACCAACCAGCTGGTGACGAACGGTTTGCCCCACCCCCCCCAACTCCAGGCTAGATCCGCCCCTGGAGGGTCGGCTCGCTCACATGCCCGCAGGCGATCATCCGTCTGTTCCAGTGCCCGACACTAAACATGCAGGCTTTCTGCCCTAGAGCGGCAGCGTGCAGGGCTTCAGGGCTTCCCGAGAGGCAGGCACGTCGTAGGGATTAAGTTAGACCAGCCTCCCACCACCGACTCTGTAGTCCCCCCACCCATCCCCGTCCTGGTCCCCACCCCCAGGCAGAGAAAGCTGGTTCTTTTTGTATAAATGATGCGCTTCGCTGTGCCATTACTCCGGAGAAGTTTGCAAGAACCATGTTATCTTGATTTAGTTGGTGGTTCAGGGTGTTTTAAATTGCCCAGAAGCGTGAAAGAGAGGAGCTCCGAGTCTTCACAATGGAGGGCGCTGCGGTACATGCATGCCCTCTGCTATTCAGCTGCAGCATACCACCACCAATGTCTGAGCCTGTGTGCCTCAGTCGCATTGCGTCTGCCATTTAGCCGTGTGACCTTTATGACCCGTTCATCACGTTTGACCTCGTGTCTTATGACTTCTATGTGACATCGGGTTCAGCTCTACGACCTGGAAGAGCGTCCGGGTGGCGCTGTTCCGCCGCCGCCTGGCATGCGCCACCTGCTGGAGCCCCATACGCGGTTCTGCAGCGGGCCTACCTCAGGGACGTGGATCCGTACACACGGAGGAGCACCAGGGTGTGGACCACCTGGCTGGAGCCCTGCTAGTCTGCAGCGGCCTCACTCAGGGACCTTATCTGTGTCACAGGGGGAGGCACCAGGTGGGACCACCTGCTGGAGCCCCCGCTGTCTGCAGAGGGCCTACCTCAGGGACGTGATCCGTACACAGGAGGAGCACCAGGTGGGACCCCTGCTGGAGCCCCTGCTGTCTGCAGCAGGCCTACCTCAGGGACATGATCCGTACACAGGAGGAGCACCAGATGGGACCCCTGCTGGAGCCCCTGCTGTCTGCAGCAGGCCTACCTCAGGGACATGATCCGTACACAGGAGGGCACCAGGTGGGAAGAGCAGTGACAGGGGCCGCCAACAATGACTTCATCATGTACTCCGCAGGGCGAAGACCTGCGCCTCTAACATCTAATGCTACTGGATATGAATGAAATGTGGAAACGATGTCAAATGACGCGAAAAAAATTGCTGTTTTGCGTCACAATCTACAACCCTATACTCCTAACGGAGTTATGCAGTGAATCCAAACAAACAAATCACAGGCCGTGTGTTGGCAAGCAATAACTCGGCAATACTGCCATTCGGTATCCGCCAGAGCGCTGGCGGAGAGCGCACGTCGATGACCTTGCACACACTGATGACCGCCTCAGCGCCCCCTCCCCTGACCTCTGCCCCGCACGCCGGCAGGACGACAGACGCCGCCCCGTCGGAGCTGTTCTACGGTGTCATCCGGCAGCGCTGGCACCCGACCCGCGCCGAGTTCGTCTGCAGCGGCATCCGCGGTGGCGTGGTGCTGCGCGTGCGCGGCCCGCGCGCGGCTGCTGCGCCACAAACGCCACCAGCAGCTTCCACATCCTCAGCATGTACGGGCGCGCGCGCCTGGGCAGCGTCGGGGCCCGCTGGAGGCCGCTCAACGTCGACGTGTTCCGCCGCAGCGACAACTACGGCGTGCAGTTCGACCGCGGCCTGCCGTCGCGCGCCAAGATCACGCTTCTGGGCGCGCCATGCTGCTGGATTTTCTGTACTTTAACGTGTAGCCGACGGGTGGGGCTGACTGTCGGCGGGGCTGTCCAACAGCACCTCACCGGGAGGCTGTCTTCGAACGGCGTTATTGGACCGGCTGGCCGGGCCGTGGAGCCGGTGGAACGGGGGTAGCCCACTAGCCGCTAGCGTCATGGCACATCAGGCCGTTTGCGACGTACTCGTCTTCGTACAATGTTTTATGTCCTCGGATTTCAGCGAGAGCAAGCAATAAACGCACGAAACCGGCGGATTTTCACCGAGAGCGCTCTAGCCGCCCACTTGCGAACACCCCAGGCGGGTAATGTTCCCGTTCATCTTTTTACGAACAGAAAATGCAGATTATAGGCGCGGATGCATTCATGAAAGCACACGAGCGCGTTGTAGGACAGGCACTTTTGGGACTTCTGGCTCCAGAATTCGGCCATCTTGCTGCCTCACTCTCACTCTCTCACCCACCACACCGATGCCAACACAGTGGTGTGTATTTCACGGACGCGCAGCCGTGGGTCGGCCCACCGGCGCGCGGCAAGGGCCGGACAGCGCCGCCGAACCAACGCGGCGCCGCCGAGCAACACGCTCGCACCGCCGGCGAACTCTCCAGCGGCGCACACCCCACACGAAAAACACGTGACTAGGCAGGCATTCC
>NW_023595962.1:27389537-27465966 GCF_011947565.3 Pollicipes pollicipes
CCGGCCACGTGTGACGTCATGATCCGCTTCTGCCGGCCCAGTGTGATGTCACGCTCGGTGTTGGACAGGGAAGGCGTTCATATTGTCCAAGGTACAGAATGTCCAAGGTACAGAATGTCCAAAGTTCATAATGTCCAAGGTACACAATGTCCAAGATAAGAAATAACTTCCAAAATGGCGCAGAGTGGAAAGGGCCCGTTTCATAATGCCCAATGTACAGAATGTCCAAGGTACAGAATGTCCAATGTACGTATCGTCCAAGGCACAGAATGTCCAAGAACCAGAGCTTCCAAAACAGTTCCTGAAGCGGCCGCCTGGGTGTGAATAATCACCCTTATTGGTAGGCAATGCTGCTCCGCCCGTCGGCCGCGTGCATACAGTCGACGCCAGTACGAACACTACAAGCATGCAGCCGGGGTCAGATAGCAACGGATTCATTTCCCACGCCGGTGCAGAGATGGTGCCGGATGCCGTTGGTCGGCGAGGCAGCGCTCGTCTTGCAAGTAATTGTTGAGTACGAGACGAGTACCGTGGAGTGGGGCGTTGGACACGCGCGGAGCTGCTGCGAAAGCGTCGCAGCGTCGCCCTTAGCCGGCATGGAACTTGTTCTGTGTCTGACCGGCCTCTTGTTGCAACTGTTGTTTATTCTAAGTGATCGCTGCAATTATCATCGTTTTCACCACAATTAGTCTACAGCGTCCAAAGGAGTAAACCTTGCAAGAAAGGGGAAAGTATGGGTACCAATAATTTATGCTTCCTATTGGCTTAATAGCCTGTTTCTGATCATTTATCATTGACATCTAGGTCAAAGGTGTAGCATGTTACAAAGCACGCTACATTACAAATCATAGGATATGGTTCAATGAATAGCCATTTGTGATCCACGTACCGCACATGATGCCATTTAGATCAATTATCTGGTGCATCAACAGATTGGTGGAGACTTTTCATCGATGTGGGTTCCCCATTTATTGGGTCTGTCAGGGGCGGCGCCATGAGATGTAAGTTGAGGAAAGGCTTTTCCAGACGACTTCCTGAACAGCACGCGGTCTCCTTTAGAGGTGGGGGGGGGGGGGGGGGGGGGTCCAGGTCTGGCCTTTTGAAGTGGGCACCGAGGCATGTGAGTCCTCATTTAAGTGGACCATGCATTAATATTCATGTAAATCAATTTCGACAATAAAAATTCAGAATAGGGGAGTGCGTAAATGTTAAACTGTGTTTAAGTCTAGCTTCAGTGCGTAGACGTAACACCGGTCAAGTCGTGAACTAATGACCCTGAATGGGGGCCAAGCACATCAAAATAGTCCAAGTTTTCAAAACGTGGCTGTTGTCCTCTACGCTGTCCATTCATTCCCCCGAGCCAGTAACTCACAAAGCAACGAAGCAGTTTCGCCGTTGACGAAGCAGCAACGGTGAGCTTGTCTCCCGAGCTGGGAAAGATGAGGGTCAGAAAAATTTGTTCGGAAGGCTTAATACCCGGAATAGCTATACGTGGAATACTCACACTCGGATTGCTCACGCTCAGGAGACTTCGGAATAACCTTCTACTCCCCCGGATGAGACCCTAAAAGGAAATGGGGCAAATGGCGAATGTTGAGCGCTGAGGGCGAATAACAGGGAGACTCAAACCTACCTGCACTGTCACATGTGGGCTGGACAGCACGCACTAACTGATGAGCTATGGCGGTGTCTCTGCTACTAAAAGTCCCACCATCCAATAGCAGGCACTGATTAACAAGTTATGAGATCCCGCCGGGCTGAAATGGTGGCTGTGCTTAGTTTCATATATCTGGAAGTTAGTTTCGTAAAGTGGGAGAAATTGAGGACAAACTTCGTTTTTTTGGGGATATGCTCGCCCTACAAGGGAAGTCGGTGATACCGCCTCTGCTTCATCGCATGAGGCAAACCCAGAAATTCATCACTCGTTAAAGAAAAAGGCAACGCTTACGCGTGTGTTAACCGTTAATGTTTACAACAGTACCGTAACACACACACACACACACACACACACACACACACACACACACACACACACACACACACACACACACACACACACACCACACACACAATAAACATACGCATGCACATACACATACACACATGCACGCGCGCACGCACGATTTTTTCTCAATTGTTACAAATATATGCCAAAACACCAGGTACGTCAGTATACCGGGAGACTCTTGGCTACGCCAAGATCCTATGCCAATATTTCCAAAATACTATGATAATCAGCTGTTCCAGGTAGTACACGTGGTCACCTGTGAATAAGTTAACGCATAACGCGCCACTCAAAAGGCCTGTGAAAAGTCACAACCGTTGCAAATCTGTGCAGATCCTGACAAGAAAAAGCACTAAAATAATCAAGCATGCAAGCTTCTATATCCTAATGTTAGACACACGGCACTATGATATGGTTTGCACGATACATCGATGGCTAGTACGGAAGGTTTCAATGGACCTGTACCACAGATCAAGAAGCAATTCGCTACTGGAAATCAGTGTCCAAGTGAATCAGTAGACAAGTATTGCTGAACGTACCTTACCTGAACAACAGCGCAAACAATCAGTATTTCACGATGGTGCCTGCGAGTTTATCCTCTGTCAAAGCTTACCGATACGCAGCGATTCTTATATCCTTGGTCCGCGTTGTCTTATGCCGTTGCTGAAATCTGCACCTAAAAAGCTTAAGTGTGTTATAATGTGTGCCATTGGTGCATGTATGTCGACTACTTCCTCCCCTAATTGTGAGCGTACGGTCTCCGTAGACATGTGTCTCCAGGTGTTCATTAAACAAGCCTGAGTGCCATGCATTATTCTTGATGATGATGATGATTGGGGATTTAGGGCGCATCGACTGCTAAAGGTCATGCAGCGCCCATAACTATCGATTCATGCAGAGCCGTCAATCAGAGAAGTGCATCAATCAGGTCACCCTATAGAGCCATGATGATCGGCCCTAGCATCATGATGAGAAGATTACAGGAAAATCTATAGCGCGAAGGAACTGGAGCACTTTACCAAACCCGACGATGTTCGAAGAATCCCCTAAAAAGTCGCATAGCGTGCGACTCTGGACGTGGCGTCCGAAAAACTGCGCTCTCGTTGCCGTAAGGTGGCGGCAAGCGACCAGTACGTGATGCACGGTCAGTGGATCAGAGCATCGACCGCAGCATGGTCTGTCGCCAGCCAATAGCAGGTGACGGTGCGTAGCATATGTGTGACCTATGCGTAACCGGCAAAGGGCAACTTCTTCCACCCTATTGTCCCGAAAGCACGACTGCCATAATCCAATGCGGGGTTTCACCGACTGCAGCTTGTTGGCGCTCAGCGGTTCCAGTAGAACTGCCATCGCTTCTGCATAAACAGCGACACTGCGGGGTACATGTCTTGAGCAGTAGTGGTGTTATAGGAATTCTAGTCCCTGTCGTAGCGCGCTTTGCTGCCGCGTCAGCAAGATCATTTCCGCATATCCCCACGTGACTTGGGATCCAGCATAGAACGACCGTTTTCCTGCTCGATCCAGTGAGCTAAGACGAGATTGAATGTCCTGAACAAGTGGATTCGACGGGGAGAAGCCGCTAACAGCCAGCAGGCTGCTCAAGGAGTCGGAAAGAATTAAATGCAGATTGCTATCGTCCACTTCAATAAAACAGAGAGCTTTGCTAATGGCTATAAGCTCGGAAGTGTAGACCGACGCGTGTGAAGGCAGTGTGAATGACCGTGTGGTCGATCCGCACACAAAAGCGCACCCTACCCCTGCATCCGCCTTCGAACCATCTGTATAAGTCATCTTGTACCCGTCAAAGGAGGCCATGTGCTCTAAAGCTGCGCCTTCGAGTTCCGCCATGAGGATATGTTGCTTTTGCATATCTGATAGAGAGACATCCACTCTTGGCGATGCTAGCTCCCAAGGAGCAGTCTCCATGGGTTTAGGTCTGATGACAAGCCGTAGGTTCAGGCCGCTCGCATCTAAAAGCTCTCTCATTCGTACACAGAAGGGAGAAGTTTTAGGTGACCGTTGACGTAGAAAAAGCCTTCGTAAGCTACGCGAAAACACTGCTTTGTAGGTGGGATGATCTGGGAACTGCGCCAGCTTGCACGTGTAGCGCAGTCCCAGCATCTGCCTTCGCAATGCTAGTGGGGGCTCGTGAGCCTCCACCAGAAGACTGTCTATGGGCGATGTCCGAAAAGCCCCTGTGGCGATACGGAGTGCGGCGTGATGCACCGTGTTCAGAGTGCGTTTGGTCAGGTCTGGTGAGCTGTCGTAGATAAAAACGCCGTAGTCAAGTTTTGAACGAATCAGGGAGCGGTATAGGAGTAAGAGTGTCCTCCTATCAGCACCGTATGACGTACGTCCCACGCACCTTAGGATGTTAAGCGATCTTAAACATTTGTTCGCGGAGATTTCTGATGTGCTCACGGTATGTTAGGCGTCGGTCAAAGCGTATACCGAGAAATTTCGCGGTATTCTCATTGGCGACGCGTTGCCCATACAGCCTGATTCCCATATCAGGACGGTGACGGCGACGACGACAGAAATGAACTGCAGTTGTCTTCGATGTAGAAAACCGGAAACCGTTGAGCACACTCCACTTCTCCAGACGTGTGACAGCCAGCTGCAGCTGTCGCTCCATCGTGCGAGTGGTCGATGAGCTACACCAAATAGCGAATTCGTCTACAAACAGAGAACGGCTGATCCCATGTGGAAGCGTGTCCCCTATGTCGTTTATCATCACTGCGAAAAGAATGACACTTGATACGCTGCCCTGAGGCACACCATTGTCCTGTGGATACCTGTCGGATTAATAAGAACCAACACGCACCCGAAAGAATCTGTCAGTCAGAAAGTTTTGTAAAAACTTTCCCATGTGACCACGGATGCCACAATCGAGTAACTTCATCATAATTCCATGTCTCCATGTGGTGTCATAAGCTTTTTCTATGTCAAAGAAGATGGCGCCGGTATGACGCTTGCTACTAAATCCGGCTCGCACTGCGGTATCAAGAGTTAAGATATGGTCAATCGTGCTCCTGTTCTTACGGAATCCGCACTGAGCATTCGTGAAAAAGTTCTGGCGTTTATAAAGTCCACGAGAGCCGCACATTCACCATTCTTTCCATGAGCTTACAAAGCGAAGATGTGAGGGCGATCGGGCGGTAGTCAAGAGCGTTCGTCCCACTTTTCCCGGGCTTTAAAATAGGCACTACTATTGCCTCTCACCAGATTGGTGGGAAGTTACCTGACACCCATATGCAGTTGAAAACTGCCAGCAACGCTCGTAGTACACGGGGAGGAAAATGCCCGTATCATATCATTGTGGATGAGGTCGGGCCCCTCCGCTACACTACGCAGCGAGCGAATGGCCGCTTGAAGCTCCATCATAGTGAAATGTTTGTTGTACGTCAGGGCGTCATCTGTACAAAAATTAACCTGCGAAGTTTCACATCGTGCCCTGTGCCGCAAAAACCGCGGATCGCAGGTGCCATTTCGGCAACGGTCTGACAGGGCTTCCCCAATGGCTTCTGCCACATCACTTGGGTAGGTGATGTCTTGACTTCCCACTCGCAGTACGGGAAGAGAAACTGCTGGATGCAGTCCAACGATTCGCTTAATGCGGCCCCATACCTGTGACGTCGGCGTGTGGCGATTTAGTAAATTGACGTAGCTGCGCCATGATGCACGTTTCGCCTCTCGTATAGTGTGGCGTGCGGCCGCGCGTGCTTGCCTGAAAGCCAAGAGGTTTAATGTGCTGCTGTGCCGGTCAAAAGCCCTAAAAGCTCTCCGACGTGCACGAATAGCGTCGCGACACTCGTCGCTCCACCAAAGTACAGGGGTACGACGAGGGCATCCGGAGGTGCGCGGAATGCATCCTTTCGCCGCATCCAACACGAGAGACGTAAGTTCCTCCGTAGTCGGAGTTGCAGAGTCGAAATCGTTGGAAAATGTTTCGTCCAGGCGAGTCTCAAATCCCCTCCAGTCCGCCTTCTTGAAATTCCAACGCTGAGGTCGAGTACCAAGAACAGTACCACCACGGTACCGAACCCAGACCGGAAAGTGGTCACTTCCAAGGGGGTCCTCTGAAGCATCCCAGGTGAAGTGTGGTACCAACTGCGGACTACAAATGCTCAGGTCTAGCACCGACGATTGTCCGGATGGCAATGTAAAATGCGTTCTTGATCCTGTATTTAAAACGCACAGACCTTCGTCACGCACGAGAGCCTCACATAGCCTCCCGCGAGTGTTCGTGGAAGCACACCCCCACACAGTGTGATGTGCATTAAAATCGCCTAAAACGAGTAGAGGGGGAGGAAGTTGAGAGACTAACTCTCGTAGTCCTCCAGATGGAAATGAAACCCCAGGTGGCAAGTAGAGAGAGCAGACAGTTATGGTGCGGCGGTTGAAATTCACCGTTGCTGCGACAGCCTGCAAGTCTGTTCTCAACACCAGACGCCGCGTAGGTACGCTTTGGTGTGCAGCCAAAGAACGCCACCGTGAGCAACGGTATCTGTTGGCATGTCAGTGCGGAAGGTAGTGTACCCTTTCAGGCTGAAGGCCGCATCAGGCGCCAACTCGGTCTCCTGGAGACACACGGCTACCGGGCAGTGCGCGCTTAAAACTGTCTGCAAGTCCTGGGTGCTTGACCTTACACCTCTACAGTTCCACTGTAAAACTGACTGAATGAGGAGGCTTTAAAAGCACTGTAAGGTTTTAAAAGAACTCAGCAGCGCTTGAGCCTGGCCCATGGTTGTGGGTTTTATCGTCAGAACCAGAAGAGATCGGGCGGATCCTGGGTCGGATCCGGGGACTACCGCCATCTGTCGGCGAAAATCGGCCCCGGCGGTCCACGCTTTTCCGGACGCCCCGTCCTAAACTGAGCCGGCGCCGGCGACGTCGTGGTCCTAGGCGGCGGTGGTGGTGGAGTGCCCATAGACGGGCCTCTCCGCGAGTCGGAGGGGCCTGAGGGAGCTTCCACACGCTTTCGGGGAGGTGGGACAACCTCCCCCGAGGAAGCATGCCCGGGGCCCGCACCCGACAGCCGACTGGCTGCCTTTGCCCTCTCCTGCTCCTGAAGGCGTGCACGCTTTGCCTCGCGCGCCCGTCCTCTCCGCCTCTTGGCGCTCAAGGTTGTCCAGTTTCCGTCCCATCGTCTCACTCAGGGTTGCTGGACGTGATGCTCCTGGGGAGGACGGCTGTGAAGCCGGTGATCCCGCGCTTACTGGCAAAGACCGAGAGGTTCGGCCCCGGCGGGCCACGGTCCACTCATTGCTTTCGGCTGGTGTGGGGTGGGGCGGCGAGGTAACAACTGGCGCGCTGGCCTGTGCCTCAGAGGGGGCACAAGGTGCCAACGAGACGGGGGACGACAGTGTTGCCGATGCTGTGGCGTGCACCTGAGACGCCGGTACAACCGACAGCCCGAACGATGTAAGCAGTTTAATGAACTGCGTTCCAGTCATCTGGTCTAAGGAGACCTCAGGTGGGACATGGGCCTTGGCCGCCGTGGCATATGATGTCTTAGGGTGGCTCAGTTCATATAAGTCCCTTGCTTCCCGAAATGAGATGTTCTTCGTGGTTTTTAGTGCGATGATCTCCTTCTCTCTGGCGTACGCCGGGCATGCGCGATCAAAAGTGGAGTGAGGTTTCTGGTTTTTCCCACAGTTCACACACCACAGGTTCGCTGCAGTGCACTGATCGCTCGGGTGCTCCGGAGAAGCACACTTGCCACATGCTGGCTGGTTACGGCAGAAATCCCTCGTATGTTCAAACATCTGGCACTTAAAACATATCATGGGGTTCGGAATAAAAAGGCGCACCTTCACCTTCACATAGCCTACCCTTACTTCAGATGGTATGTCAGGACGATTAAAAGTCAGTACGATATTGTTGGTGGGGACCAACTCCGCACCCCTGCGCACCTTGATGCGGCGAGCATCTGTCACTCCGAACTCGGCAAGGCCGTCGACTATCTCCTCCTCGCTGACATCTTTCAAGTCAAAGCAGTTGATGATACCCTTTGAAGAGTTCTTTGTCCTGTGAACCTCAACGGTCATCGCCACTGACACGTCCTTTTTCCCTTCCGCATCCCGCACGCAGTACACAAACTTATCCCAAGTCAATGCCCGTTTCGCGTCCTCTCTATTCTGAAACTCGACCTCGATCCCACCGTCCTGTAGCTTATCACATCGGAGCACCTTTCCAAAACGATCACACCCATTTCGCCTTTGAAAGGGCGAATGGGAAGACAGCGCCTTCTCGGCGCCTCGAAAAATCAAGATTCGAGGGGTAGGCGCTGACGCGCTACTTCCTGTACTCTCTGTCCGCCCCCCTTTCGGGGTGCGGGTGTTTTTTTTTATTTGAAGTTGCCATAGGTGTACGGCTTAAGTATTCGGCACCGAGGCTCCCCACCCACCTCGGAGCCCAACTGGGGGACGGCCCACTCACCCAGGGGGTGGTGGTACCGCCAGGGCTACCCCGGTGCTATACGGGGCGAACGACGCCTCCCGCACGGCCAGGTGTAACCGGGGAGACCCCTCCCCGTCCTGACCGTGGTTCAGCGCCGCCACCCCTTGACCCCTTAAGCCGCTGCGCGCGGTCAGGTGCCCCAAGCGGAGACCCGCAAAGAGCACCCAATCGCGACGCGAGCGACAAGCCGCTAGACCCGTGTGGGCCCCACGGACCCCCCACGCCCCCGGATATTCTGGCCAAAGTGGAGTGTTGGGACGTGCCGTGACTGACCCGCACGACGCGCCCCTCAGCCACCAGGATCCGATCAACCCGGGACGTGGGCGAGGGGGCACGGCGACCCCGATAAAACGAGGATGAGGAATGGTGATAGGGCCGGATGTGGGAGTGCGGGTGAAGTGGAAGGAGCGGGTGGGACGAGGAGCAGGAGCTCACGCATCGGCAGGGTCGCTACGCCCTGAGAGGACCAGCTTGCGCTGTCCACCCGTTACCGGAGCTGGGACCCGAGGGGGCGCTAGTCCCCTACACCGGCCAAAGCCGGTGCCCCTGCGGGGCATGCATTATTCTTCTCATATACAACTTCACTGGAAAAGATTACAAGACATTTTGTGTACATCCCGTGCGTACAGAACCATACACCATATATTGTGTATTCTACTCTATTCTGTGCATTTCACTTTTGGTCCACTGAAACCCTGAGTGTAGGAACGGGGGGCCAGGGGACCATGGACCCCCCACTCTTCAAGGTGGGGGCTTACAATGTTAACTGCCCCCCCCCCTCCCTCCACTTTTCAGATAAGGTTGCATTTGGCTTCTTTTTCACTACATATAACACATAACTACATATAACATATATATATATATATATATATATATATATATATATACATGTAGATATATGTATATATGTATTTATATAGATGTATATATACATACATGCATTTTATGTGTTTATGTAATAGTAAATACGAGGCCCCACTCAAACAATATGCACGACCTTAGGGTAGCATGACTAGCAGTCCTCATCCTAATTTCATTCTAGTTGACCGCTCCAGGAAACCCTAGTGTTCCGTTGGGGTTAAAAGTTCCTCATGTATGGGCTAAAGGATTGAAAATGAAATAAGAAAAACGGGGGTAAGGCATAAAACCTCCAGGAACTTAAGTACAGGGACAGTTCAGGTGGATAATCGTAGCGTAAGATTTCAGACCGGTTCACTGGACACCTCGGTGGCGCACGTATACAGAAGGTGCGCACATCGCTGCGAGGAAAACATCACAGGTAAACACGTTAAGTATACCTGATGTCGAATTAAGTAATTGCATCTCGTGCGTAGTCTGATAGATGCAGCATTGCACAAGAAACACTAGCTGTAAATAAGACATTCTAACGCCAGGAGACCAGTCTTCATATATTTAAATTGTTGCGCGCAACCGTCAACAGCTGGCTGCAGGCGCCGCGCCGAGCATTAGTCGCTGATTGTCAAAGCTGAGTCCGGCAAGGTTTGCCCGCATTTTGGGGTGCTAAAAAACATTGAGAGCAGGCGGAATATGAAATGGAATTATAGCCGCGCTAGGCCCGAAAATATAATTGTCCAAACACCAGCAGTGGGCAATTCTGGATGTCGATCTTGACTGCTCGATTGTCAGTATAATGCAGACCTTATAAGTTTGGGTTAATAAGTTCAAACAAGTTCAAATAGCAAATAAGTTCGAGTTAATAATCGTTTCCGGCATCATACACCAGCATCGTGGCTACTATGGGATGGGTTTTCAGCAATAGCAAGCTAGCAAAAATATTTCGTGGTCAGAAGTGAACATCGTTGAATGAGAGTGAATATTCTTCAGTATGGTGATGTAGAAGCACCCCATATCCAGCACGTGCGAAAAGCTGATCGAGGCACAGACGGCTAAATTTGAAGTAACAGATGACCATTACCAAGAATTAGGTCAAGGTGTTCAAGACAATCGCTAAAGCGCCATTTCTATAAGTACTTCACATGAAAAAACGCTGTTCATGTGACGTCCCAAGATGATGCATGCTTTCTTGCCTCGAACAAAGTTGACGATTCCGCGCAACAATTTAAATATATGAATACTTGTCTCCTGGCGTTAAAATGTCTACTTTACAGCTAGTGTTTCTTGTGCAATGCTGCATCTATCAAACTACGCACACGATGCGATTACTTAATTCGACATCAGGTATATTTAGCGTGTTTGCCTGTGATGTTTTCCTCGCACCTTCTGTATCAGTGCGCCACCGAGGTGTCCAGTGAACCGGTCCGAAATCTTACGCTACGATTATTCCACCTGAACTGTCCCTGCGCTTAAGTTCCTGGAGATTTTATGTCTTACCCCGTTTTTCTTATTTCATTTTCAATCCTTTAGCGCATACATGAGGAACTTTTACCCCCAACGGAACACTGGGGTTTCCTGGAGCGGTCAACTAGAATGAAATTAGGATGAGGATTGCTGGTCATGCTACCCTAAGGTCGTGCATATTTTTTGCGTGGGGCCCCGTATTTACCATTACATATACACATATAAAATGTATATATATATATATATATATATATATATATATATATATATATTTGTTTATGCATGCATATTTATGCATAAAGTAAATAACTTAAATATTGAAACCCATGTTTTGCCGGGCAGCCCTTAGAAAATGAGGGATAAAAAGAGAAAAAAAGTGCTAAAAGCTAGCGCTACTTTGGCTAAAAAGCTGGGGATGTAATGTACATATTCCTTTTATCTTAAAATGTAATGGCCGAATTTGTTTGGAGGGAACCCCAAACTCTAGCGGGCACCACAATGTTACGCGTTCCCCCCCCCCCCCTCCCTTCACGACATACTGAACCCACCCCTATTTGCAACTGATTCCACTGTGCAGTGGTAACGCGGTATTTCTCTGTTCTCACATTACGTCATCTATGAAGACGTGCTCCACATGTGAAGAATGCGTTTATTTCACCCTTTCACGGCTTCTTTTTGGACGCGATGAGAAATTACATCGAGGAGGGCGCAATACAAGCGGCACCGGACACTCGTTTTTACGGGTATATATGGTCACGGAAAAACGAGGAGCACTTCCATTTAACTCAATTTCAGACACATTATGCTCACACAACTGAGGGCCAGAAGAAACGCGCAACGCTCTTAATATTTGAGTTTTCATGGCTGCTTGCTGTTAAGTCGTGGGTGCTGCCGACGCGACGTGTAGTATAATCGAGACACCATGGGCTTGAAGTGTATTGCTGTGGTTTAGGTCCCGTCCAGCGGTACTATAAATAAGGTGTCGAGGAAGCAATCAACTTTATTGAGCGCTCTGTACCGGTGTGACAGACGTGTTGGGAAAGCGTTTGTAATTTTAGCAAATAAATCTAACCAGTCAGTCTCCTAGGCTCCGATGTAACATATTTCGTCAATATATCTGATGTACAACCTTGATTTAAGCCTCATTTGGAAAGACTGATTAATGAAAACAAACACTAGAGCTAGGGAGGTGCTAGGCTATTGTATGTAGCTATACGTTCAAGCCGTGCACTGAGTTTGCGAAGAGCACCAGGCTATTGTCAAATCTGTGAGATGGTTCTTGGAAACAGTCAGGAACCACTCAGTGCGGTACCGAAGAATGATATGCAATCAAGTTTTCCTCGAATATGCTCGCTAGACCGGCCTTATTCATTCTGTAAACGGGGTATTCCAACAAGTTGTTGCATTTTTTGTCACGTTTGGTGTTTTTGCGTGTAGTAATAGTATTTAAACTATCATACTGCTAGACCTTATCATCTATGCTATGTCTGGATTCATCTTTTCTTCCAGTTATATGACACATAAGACTATGATCGCACATGCGACACGCCGATGACACTTGCGCGTTTTGGTTCATGTAACTAGCTCACGCCGGGCTTCTTTGCCGAAATCGAAGGAAAAAGGACTGCCATAAAAACTTCATTAAACTTGTCATACATGTCTCAATCAAAGGCGTAGGAACGTCCCAAAAGGTGGGGGACCAAGCTCAGGGTGTACTTCAGCAATTTTTTTTCTGGAAAGCGAGCCCGATGACCGGCGGGAGGGAGTAGAAATGGAGGTTGTTATCGTTCTTTATTCAAACGTCATGGCTGCTATGCTAGATATGCATCTAGGTGCTTCTCACTGGTGCACAATCTTGCCTATTCGACTCATCTGTCATTTGGCAAATAAGGCTATCCAGCTTCCCGAGATTATTTTTCCATTCTAACATTGTCTCTCCTTGGGAAGCGAAAATGCACGAGCAGGTAGGCATTTTGGGTCATCAAGGAGGCATGTGTCACCACAGGGCACATGCCAAAATACGGCCTGGACATAGGCTGGGGAGAACTTCGAAAGTGGATCAATGGCTCACACTGCTTTTAAGAACCAAGCCACATAATGAGGCCCATCTGTCATATGTTCCTTATCTGGGCCCTGCTCCTGCCCGTCGTCGGTGGTCACTGCCCTGGCCCGGATGTCTCCCGCATGACTGACTGCGAGCTGATCGTATGGCTACTTCGTTGCATATTTTTGGATCAGCGCTGCTTCTACATGGTGCATGAGACATATGTTGGACACCTGCAACAGTTTTTTTCCGAATTATCTTCCCTTATACCACACCATCGCAGAAAAATAGCCTCCGGAAAGCTGTCTGCCTTAGGTATGGATTGGCCCAACAGACACTTCATTGTCCATCATGCAACGTACGCAACTTGATTTGCTTCTGTATGCAGGCAGGGGCGTAGCCAGAGCCTTGCCAAGGGGATACACATGGTTGACAAAAGCCCATCTTATGGTGATCCCCCAAATCCACGGATATAGCTCACTGGTTAACAAGGGACCCGGTTTTCTTCGTTTTATCGTTACCTTTATCTGGCAGGCCGAACAGAAGCCAGGAGCTACGGTGAGCTCAATTCTGTTTGTACCTTGAGGTCAATAAACTGCTGAAATCAGGCGTTGAACGACTGCATGGAAAGCATATCCAGCGCTCTTAATTTACAATGATTAAGTTGACTTTTTCTAAGCCGATAGGATTCAGACGCCTTGTCAGAATTTTCCTCTCAGTTCTACAGGATTTGAGGACATCGCGAAGGTAGGTTGTAGATCGATGTGCTTGATCCAAATTTAAAGGGGAAAATTTGATTGCAGATCGAATGGTCAACAATGTGTATTAACATGGCCAAGCCATGTTTGTGTGAAAATGTTCACCATTCTGTTAGAATCCGTTGGTGATACAAGTTGTGTCACATGTTTTTTAGCATGCGCGCTCGCAAATCCTAGCAACAAAAACATCGACACCAGGCGTTGCAGTCTCCATTTACGCGGAGCTTTAGCCCAGTAGCTAACTTTTAGCCGTCGCCCACTGGTTGACGAAAATGATGACGCTTCTGAAGTGATTATCTTTAAACGCTGTTATCGACAACCGACAACCGACAATGTAATCGACTATTAAAACAAGTTATGTGACGTAATTTTGAGCATGCTCACTCTAAAATCTTAGAAGCACGAGCCTCGACCCCAGGCGTTGCAGTCCGTCACAGATTCTGCGGATTGTGGTGGAGCGGTCGCGGTGGTGTGGTATGGTGCTCATCTCTGGATATTTCGGGTCTGGTTTCGGTCCCCGGCCATACCACCGCCGCAGTCCACGCGGTTCATAGCAAAGACATTGCGTCTCTTCATGACCTTGGCAGTCGGCGAGGCGAAAAGTCCCTATAGTGTTGATTTTGCACCTTTTTGGTGTTCGCAACGACTCGGACGGCAAAGTTTCTGGGACGTCACGTGTTGTCTTTGCCGGGCGCGCAGAATCTTTGCTACTTGACAGAGGTGAGACAAATGGCGCAAATGGCTCAATTATAAACAAACCAAGTTTGCGCTTGAGAACGACCACGACTGGTGGAAAACAATGTGTGATGCATACCAAACAGCATAACTTTAAATTTTATTGTTCGGAGCAGGCATTGCATGTGCAAGCGTAAAGGTCCATGTCTCCCATGCACGATTATTGTGAATTTAAGAAGATGCAAGCAGAAAACGTATCGCACTGTGAACATGTCCGGCAAGGATTTTACGTGACGTCCCGTAGAATAGTACACTCTTGGTGCGCTGCGGACGCACAATTGGTTTATTCATAAGAACGCTGGGATTTAGAAGTGTAACATCAGCGTGTTTTGTGACCAGTCAAGCTTCCAAGAACGTCACTCCATGGCTACCCGGCGTCCCTGGTGGTTCTGTACGTGATTACAAACGGAAGCGCTTTCATGTCACAGCGAAGTGAGCATCACAAGATAGAAGCTGGTCGTCACAGGAGTCATGGCGTCAGGGAAGGCGCACCACTGACACTGTGAACATATGATCGTGGAACGTGAGGTGTCCATTCTTGCTCGCATGGACCACCCAACACAGATGCCCGGCCATGTCCCACATGATAGCCGTTGCATATGCACCTGCCAAACAGCGACTGTGTTTGCCGCATTGCGGTTAAATGAGCCGCCCAGTCCCAGCTGGCCGTCCGGATGTTAAATGATACCGCTGCACGCGCAGCTGTGACAATGGCGGCTGTTTTGCCGCATTGTGGTCAAATGAGCCGCCCAGTCCCAGCTGGCCGTCCGGATGTTATATGATACCGCTGCACGTGCAGCTGTAACAATGGCGGTTGTTTTGTCGCATTGCGGTTAGACCGGTCAGCCTCTTCCCCGGCCTCTGGCTGGTGTCGCAGTGATCTTTTCTACTGTCAGAGCTTGGACAAACAGAACGTGAAAGCAAAATGGCTCCTCTTCTTGCCGTCGTCATCATTGTTCCATCGCATCTGCTCCTTGAAGGAAGCATGCCACCTTTTTGTAATTTTCACTTATTGGTAGATCGGACACGTACGACTTAATCCGTAATTCCAGTTTTTTCCCGAAACCCTCCTGAACAGCTCAGCTCTTTTATAACCAGCCGTTCCGGCGGGAGAAATCGTATTGAACAACATGCTCATCACTATGAATGTAATGTATTCCACGTGCCCTGCTTTTCCAACGTGTGTGGTCTGCAGTGTTCGCAACACTCTACCTTGTGTGTGTTATAAGCGCTATGAAGGCTTAAAATCCCCCGTTGGGACAAAAACATGCGAGCGTGAAGCTATGATCCCGCGAATTTAACAAAGCGTTATATTTTGGCTTTGATTTCCCCCGGCCATTGCCGCAGTGGCTCTTTTCGAGGCGCACCTCGGCTTTGGGAATGGGACTATCACATGATACATGTCCGGCAGTGATTCAGGCTTCAACTCACCAACCAGCTTCTCGGTTACAGGCCGTTACCCCCTGGGCCAATAACAAACGTTATTTTATTCGCGCCAGTAAAGTAGGCACCGTCGTTGTTATGACAACACTGGTCGCGACTACAGGAAAGAGGTGCAGTGCGATAACAAAAAGCTTAAAGCGTAATTTGGACTCGAAAAGAATTAAAATTCATATCCTTTTTACGTATTAACGGTGCTGCAGTGGCACCACTCAGTGGTTTTATTAGGCCAAATTGGTCCAGAGGTTTCACAAGAGCATGTTTTTGGAGGAGATAACGAGATAACGACACCCCAAATGGTGGGACGCTTCGTTTAAATCAACCCGCAGTCCTCCACTTTGAATTATTTTGGTCACAAGCTCCGATTCTCTTATCACGGGGGGGGGGGGGGGGGGAATTGGATGTTTCTGTATTATATAATGGTCCTCTCCACATAAATACACGTCCAGGAGATTCTTTCCCAGAATCCCCTTGGTTTTGTGGCCGGTTAGTTCTTGCCAGATTCGTTGACAGGAGGGGACTGATCCGCTCATAATTCAAGCGGTCGGACCATTTGAGCTGACGGGCGGCCTACCACGGTACCATTGCGCGGTCCTTCTTCAAAGTTACCGACATAACCGGACGCGACTGCAGCACTTGCTTTCGAATCGAGCGGAATGAATTCAGACCGCCGCCCAGCACAACAGAAAGTAAACCCATCAACCGTTGCAATGTGGCACCGACTGCGGCCCCGTGCCTGACGGCACGTAATTACTGGACTCACACCAGCCGTCGCGTTGCCGCCGCGTCCATCCAAACGGTGGTTTGCGGTAGTTTGTTCTGTATGACCTGCGGCGACGGAGGGCGACGGTTCCGACAACTGCGGTGGTTTGATCTGTATGACCTGCGGCGACGGAGGGCGACGGTTTCGACAGCTGGTAGCCACAAGCGAAGCACGGATCTCTCTGTGAGGTACGGACCGGTTGGGTGGCGACAGCTCTTTGTCGCCGCTGTTCCGTATCGCTTTGGTGAGTGGTGCTGAAGGTGCTGGTGGAGCTGCAGATGCTCGTAGTGCTGGAGGTGTTGGTAGTGATGGAGGTGCTGGTGGTGCTGGATATTCTGATCATACTGGAGGTGTTGGTAGTGATGGAGGTGCTGGTAGTAGTGGAAACGTTGATGGTGCTAGATGACATGGAGGCTCTGGAGGTGCTAGTGATGCAGGAGGTACTGATGGTGCTGGTGGTGGTGCTGGTTGTGTGAGAGATGCCGGTGTTGCTGCGGGTGCTGAATGTGCTGGAGGTGCTAGAGGTGCTGGTCGGTTGGCTCCCTTGGTTCTGAGGTTTCCCAGCTTCTGAGTGCGGATTCTCGTTATACTCTGGTCTTCCTTCGGGCGTGATTTTCTGGCGGCGGGCGTAGGATGTGGCGCACCGCCCGCCTTCTCTCGGGTCGACTCGACGCTGATCTTCTGTGCGAGGACTCAGACAAGCTCAGCCAAGACTGGACTCTGGTCCCATGGCACATGAAAGGTTGGAGGGGCGCAGGGGCCACGTGTCCCTTTAGTTCCCAGGGGTCGTTTAGCCCCTGGGCCGACGGTTGGGGCCCAATGTAGGGATACGGACTCCACTAGGAATGTGGGATCGTATTTTGCTGTGTTTTCCACGGGCCTCCAGCCCTTATTTTGAGGACGAAGTGAACAGAGAACGTTCCGGGAGAAACATATTTTTGACTGGGTCTGAAGGCAGGTTTAACCTTCGCAAACACCCCAAATGATTTTGTGGAGCTAGACCCCTGGCCTTGGCTGGCTCGAGTCGCGCGATAAAACAAGTGTTCACACAGGAGCCAAACGTTCACATGAAAAAAGTCAGCAATGTCATACACAACAAGCTTCAAAGGCGTAAACAACATAGCATGCACCGCATCCAAGCAATCCGTCGGGTGGGTGAACCAACATTGCTTAGTTTCGGGGAGCGGTGGGGACCGGTGCCAGCGGCAGCCAGCTCTGGGGCGCGGCTGAACACTCTATGGAGATACGAAAAACAGGCGGCTTCTCGTCGAGGCGAGAGTGCTCTGCTGTGATGCCTTGGCGCGCGGAACACCACCGCACCCCACACCAGATGGTCGGGGACGTGATGGCGATGACACACCCGAGATGGCACCCGGGTCACAGGTCACCAGCGCCGGTCACCACCATGTTTTCATAGAGACTAGCGCCGCATAGCTGACACGTAATTATAGCCTTGCTGTCAGTATGTGGCACCGGTCTGTCACGTAGAAAAACAACAAGAATAAAGGTCCGAGTGGACAATCCAAATAACATAATTTTCGTTAGCCCCAGCAATTTCAGAAAGTTACGCTAAAAAGCGACAACTTTTCTTGAAAATCATGCAGAAGAAAGGCCAACGAACAAGAGGCGCGGAGTAGAATGCGACGGATAAGCGTCTACTCGCGCCTCACAGCCACCGTCCGCTGACCAGGTATCTATCTAGGTCAGCCGGCACCTCAGTGTTGCTGCCCGTGTTTGAGGAAGTAGGGTAGAGTTAGGTGCTGATTGTTGAGGGGAAGACAATGGGGAAAAGAAGGAGGAGGGTTTGAGCCACTCACACAGGATGATCGCCCTTATGAGTGGCCGCCAGAGCGGACGGGTCCGTATCCATGTTAATGCATTGTGCGTAGGATTTTCTTCCTTCGATTGATCCCTCTCATGCACGCTTCGCCACGTGGTCTTCACACCTGGAACTCCTCCACCGGCTGCTTGGCATTCCCCATGGCGAAGGTGAAGCGTGGTCACGGAGACTGTGGTGACCATCCCGGGCGCCGCCCTGACCTCCCCCTCCCCACCCCCTCCACCCGTGCTGACATCTCGCTCCCCAGCGTCACTGAGGCGGCGGCTCCGGAAGTTGCGATGGCGGCTGGCGGCTGGCGGCGGTGCTACGGCCGCTCTAGCCGGTTCCCGAAGACAGCTAGCTCGGCGAAGTCCATGACCTCGTTTCGGCGAATCAGGCGGATGTAGCGGCCGGTCAGCGGCGTGGCGCAGCGGAGCAGCCGGGCAAAGCCCTCTTCCACAAACTGAGCCTCCCGCAGCACGCAGCGCGCCGAGTGGCGCTCGTCGAACGCCTCCGGATGGCTGCCGACCCGGATCTCTGTGTTGCGGTTGCGCCAGCCGCAGCACACACGGGCCACGTACAGCACGCTGCTCACCTGGACCGGGGCGCCCAGGTCGACGGTCCAGGTGCGCACCGGCGGCGCAGTGGCGTCGTTCCGGCCATGGAGGTTGCTCACCGGGTCGCCGTCGTTGCCGCGCTGGGGTGGATATGACATGTGAGGCCGGTTCATCCAGCTGAGCTTGCCGAGCGCCAGGTTCTCGCCGACGTACTGGCAGAGCGCCGGGCCGCGGTTCGAGTCGCAAGGGATGTCGTTGACGCTTCCGGCGAAGTAAATCTCCACGCAGTCTTCCACGCCACCCGCGTTACTCGGCTCACCAGGAGCCCAAGTCACGTTTGCCGGCGTCCCGTCGCTGGAGACGAAGCTGCCCGTGTTCACCAGGTCGTCAATCCCGACGACGGGAAGGGTGGCCTGTGGCGGGCCGAGGTTAGCCAGCAGCGCCATCGGCGGGAACGGTGGCGGCGCGGCGATGGCGCCGTCCAGGTAGCACGTCCGCGGCGCCTCCGCGGCGGTGGTGACGTTGCGGGTCACGAGGTGCACATCTCCCACCAGGCGGTAGTCGGGTGGTGGGGTGCCGTCCGGCCGCGGGAAGTGCCAGACGAACGACTGCACGTCGCGTCCCGAGCCAGCGTCGCTGGTGATGCTCTCCGAGTAGAACGTGCAGCGCTGCTCGGTCGCCGCGAAGTCGAAGGCGATGCAGGTGAGGTTGTCGGCGCAGACGACAGCGCAGTCGTCGGTGGATGCTCCCGGGGCCTCGAACAGGACACTGGAGGTCAGCCGACCGGTGCCCACCGCGCTGAAGTTGCCCGTCTTGCGGCAGCGGTCGTCCCCCTCCTCGAGCGGCGGCCGGCACACGCAGATGCTGTCCTGGCAGATCGCGCCAGCCACAAGTAGCGAACAGTCGCTCGCAGTAGTACACGGCTCGCCCAACTGGCGGACGCCGGTGCGCGCGTGCCAGCGCCAGACATTGGTGCTCGTCTCCATCTTCTCCGGCGTCGGCAGCAGGTGAGTCAGTCGGCAGGCGGCCGAGGTGTCGCTGAAGCCGTACCCTCGGCAGTCGGAATCGCTGAGACAGAGGTAGCGGCAGTGACACTCGCTGACGCCGCCCGGCTCGGACCCGTCCCCCGGCGGCATCTCGGCGTTGCTCTGCGGCAGCGGCTCGAACGCGAACGCCCTGGCCGGCAGGGCCGCCCCCTGACGCGCTGACCCGTCCA
The DNA here is from genome assembly GCF_011947565.3 of Pollicipes pollicipes. NCBI lineage: Eukaryota > Metazoa > Arthropoda > Thecostraca > Pollicipedomorpha > Pollicipedidae > Pollicipes > Pollicipes pollicipes. The sequence goes on from NW_023595962.1 coordinate 27,409,656, forward strand.
CCGCCGCCGCCTCGGCCAGCCAGAGGAGGGCGATAATCAGCCGGAGGCGCCGCATGGCGTGACTGACCTCCGCCACTGTCTGAGGAGGGACTGGGCGCGGCGGGACGCGGCGGCGACGGCGACGGCCAGGCGCAGAGTCAGTCGATCGCTGCTAAGCGCTGCGGTCAACACGGTGATGTGACGTTCAAACCAGCCGTTGGATGGTGTTCTGGACGTGGAGCGCAGCTCTGAGCCATCAATTCATATTCCGTTGAGGATGGGTTCGTCGTTACGGACGGCGGCGTTGTTGGAGACCGCTACATAAAAAGAGGTTCCGTTACTCGCTACTCCGTTACTTTAGGAAGGTAGTTCCGTTATTCGTTACTCCATTCCTGTACAGGATAAGTAACGAAAGTTGTTTGACCCTGTTACTCCGTTGCGTTTTTAGAAACACTTAAAAAAACAGAAAATCCGTCTCGCACATTTCACCAATCAGTTGTTTCAAGCTATGTGTAGTGCAAAGGTTTAATGGAGGGGAAAGTTGCGTGGATGTATATGTACACAATGATGTATACAAGGAATGAAATCCCCCGTCACTTTTGGAAAAAGCATTGCATTTATTGGATGAAATTCAGGGGGGGGGGGGGGGTAACGACATCCCTGAGATTAGGGAACGGATCAAAACTGGGGAGGTTAAGCTGAAAAGAAGGAACGACCTGGCCGAAAATTGTATTTGGAATGGGGAAGTGTACAAGGTGCATTACACATGCAAAATTCGATGACAAACCCCATTCCGCGAGAATTCTGGAAAATGTCCCCCAGTCGTTGTAGCAGTTACACCAATCGTACACGATATTTTGCACGCATTCAAAATGTGCAGCTCCGGTTCCGTGCAGTCCGTTTCTATGCAACCAGACTCACATAAGTACATGCGGCAAGGGCAACGGGGGTGGCGGTGGCAACCGGAGAGGTGGTGACGGCGGTGATGGTGACCGGAGCAGTGGTGACGGTGGTGATGGTGACCGGAGCGGTGGTGACGGTGGTGATGGTGACCGGAACGGTGGTGACGGCGGTGACGGTGACCGGAGCAGTGGCGGCGGTGGTGATGGTGACCGGAACGTTGGTGACGGCGGTGGTGATGGTGACCGGAACGTTGGTGACGGCGGTGGTGATGGTGACCGGAGCGGTGGTGACGGCGGTGGCGATGACTGCCGCAGTTGTGGTGACGGCTGGGAGGGGTAAGGAGGGCAGCATTCTCTGTTATGTCACGGTCACGCAGCCAGGCCCTGACCTGGCCAGGGCTGCTAAAAGTGTACGTTTTGTCGCCGACAAAATTTTTCGAGGAAAAATTGTCGGCGACAAAACAAGATTGAGTAGCGTAATGCGATACCACATGACAAAGAGGTCATTTAGTCCATGCCCAGAAGCGTGTCAGCAATCAGCCTATCATCAAGAGTTTCTTTTATCACTGCAATTTTCAATATCATGTACATAACGGAAGCATTCAGTCATACACTGCCCTTGAGGGAATGCCAGGATGAGTGCTACTGTTAGGAAAGCAAGCGCACCTCTTCTAGACTAATGAGACAGCCCAATCACGACAAGAGTTTTCTTCCACCTTCGGGACTTGCCGGGACCTCACGTTTAAAAGCCATCTACGGCTGGATTTGCTTTCCTCCACCGCAAGAAAAAAATAACGAAGGACCTCGATTGCCGGGGCAGCAGAATGCATGGGAGATTCCGAACCAGTAGCAAGCGACACTGGGAATGACGTCAGATATGGGGGCCTCCACGAGGCATATATGCAATGTGTCCCCAAAATACGGATGTCTCCCAGCTAAGTACACTTCTCCATAAACTTAGGGGAGAGGGTTTCAGCCTCGAACTGAATAAAAAGTAGGAACACCCATGATTTGAAGATCTATGTGACTGGTAGCCTTTCTCAATCACGACAAGCACAAAATGGCATAAATTGGTATTTCGGAACTACTATCGCCTCCTGTCATTCTTCTTCATGAGGAGTGCCATCAGACTTCAACGTTAAATCCACGGTTCTGTGAAAGGGAAGAAGGCTGGTCGCTTGTGACTGCTTCAGTGAGTCAACAGCCTTTTCGGTGTCTTGAGAAGGTGAGTTGGATAATCACAGGTCAATTTCTACCTTGATCGAATCATTTCGCCGACTTACCCTGCACTGTCAATGCCTCTCGTCGCTGAGAACAGCATACTAATCACGGCACAGTAAACGAAGAAAACAAGGCCAGAAATTAAACTCTAAGCTGGTATTCATGACATTGCAACGGAAATGCCACTTGCTAAGTTGCAGTGCATTGAAAGTCACCGCCCACGTCGTATTGGTCGCGTCGCAACACTTGAAACACGCCCTCGCGGCCAGATGAATTCCCATGTCTAGATCTTTTTCAGCACTTTATGCTGTCTTGTTTGGGACACTGAGAGCTGGCTGTTAAAAACAGCGGATCGGCCGACCGACCGGGCCATAAGGAATACACTGATTTGTCGCCGGCCTATCATCGAGTTGGCCGACCAACTAAAAATCATCGGATGTTTTTGTCACCGGGTCGGAATGAAACTTAGGAAAGATACCAGGGTGCAGTAGAATACGGCAAATAATCTTTACAGAGATGTTTGCTTGTGTTGCGTGACGAAATTTATTACCACGGAGGCATTATATCTATGCATGGAAACCTCATGTTATTTTGCATAGAGTGTTGTATTTTATCGTCTTCACCATCACCAAACTTTGCTGCCAGAAGCCATTTTTGGCACCAAGCTTCGCATGAATATATGCATTTTTTTGTCGCCTATCTTCTCCAAGTCGGCAGGTTTTATCACCCCTGGACCTAGCTCTGTAAAATGGCCGTAAAATGGCCGCTAATAGCCGTCTGTAGTACCGTTAAATGACAACATGGAGGCAGCAGTGCGAAAACCACCTTAAAACCATTGTGACATTGATGTCTATTACAGGCCTTCTCAACTGGGGAAATTTTCCCCAGCAAGAAAACTCGAAGGTTTCAGAGAAGTCATTACGGCGTCGCCAACTCACGTAGGGGTCAAAAAAGATATGTGGTTAAGCAGCACCAAGGGTGGGTGCTGCGTGGAAGGCAGTGTTATTACATACATTGCTATGTGCTCAGGGGCGGATCCAGGATTTCGTCAGGTGGGGGGAGGGGGGGCACGCAACATTGTTGGGCCCCGTAGAGTTTGGGGCCGGCTATATATATGTATATATATATATATATATATATATATAGGTAGGTTTATATATATATATATATATATATGTATATATGTAGGTATATATATAAATGTATATATATATATATATATATATATATATATATATATAGATATATATAGCCCTATATAGCTAGACGTGCTATGTATGCATATACATGAAGCTCATTCATGTTCTACAGATCACGTTAAATCCTGTAAGTTGAGGCTATGTATTATGGAACAACAGGCAAAGTGAAGTACGGAAACCCATCTTACTGCGTACGGCTCTAAAGCTAGGCGTGCTACGTATGCATATGTATAGAGGTCCATCATGATCTACAGATCAATGGGTGGATAGTGCCTGGCAGATTATCAGACGGCCCGTGCAGGAGTGTAGGGGCCTAAATTCATACACCAAGACCCAATATGCAGGGCCTCCGAACGCTAGGTCCCCAACATGGCCGGGCAGGCGAACACATGGGCTCCCGACAAATGTGCAGGGCCCTCCATTCAGATAGGAAGCACGCAGGACATTATGTGGATGGCCCCGAATAATCGAGGGTGCCCGAGTAAGTTAACAGATTGGGCTCCGACAAAACGGACAGCGTCTGGGACGATGGTCTCCCTCGATGCCGCAATGGCACGGCATAACAGCTGATCGATTTCGTGGCTGCTTGAGCGACCGATCACTAGCGGCCGTGGTGTAAAAATACGCGACTCTCCCAGTGTCGCACGCGCGGTGCGGCGGTCAAATGTCAGTCATAGGGCCCTTTGTATCGATTGGGGGCCCTCTGAGTTGACGAGAGTCTCTTTGTCGGGCAGCACCACCAGCGCCGGATGGCCGACTCCGTGTCTGTCTGTGCCTGACCACACATCTCCCAAGCAGGGACAAGGCCGCCGCCAGCGACCTACATTGGTCGGGGCTTCTGAGCAAGTAGGACCTAATGGCCTATAAAGCTGTATCAGCCAGAGACCACAGTGCCCAGCGGGGTATTCGGTGTTCGCAAGGGGTCCCAAATCAGCCAGGGGAACATTTCGGGCACGGGGGCAGGAATGTCACCCCGAATGCTAAGGGGCTTGTTGTGCGAGTCGGGCCCTGTGACAATAACAGAAAATACGAGAACTTATGACGAGAGCCTCAATGAGACGGTAAAAAGGCGCTATGTCAGCAAGGGGACCCAGTACCTAACAGAAACCCTCACCCATATTTCAGCCGAAGGCTGGTTAAGCAAACTGGAGCCTTTGTGCTATTGATAGGGCCCCATGCAGCGAAACGGAATCTTTTTGCTTGAGTTAGGGCCCGTACGTCGCTGCGGGGTCAGGTGGTTGGGTCGGGGGGCCTCCCGCGTCAGGGAGAGGACCAACATATGATGTACCCCTCTGAGGTCCGCCGGATCGACCAGGCATCGCCGCCTCTGTGTCGCTAGAATGACGGCCGGTAGGCACCTCGCGCGGGAACGGAGAGGCCCTTGAGACCCTAGCCGGAAACGACGATGTGCCCCCTAGGGCTCTATCCATCGAACATCTCGTCTGGAAAAGGTAACGAGTCTAAACAATGTTCAGTAGCGTGAATTAAAATGAGGCTAAAACATGAAAAAGGACAACTAAGCTATCTGATCGTACTGAGCGCAGCCCTATAAATCTGTGCGTGCCCCGTATGCATACACATGGAGCCTACTTTTTCTCTACGGATAATGCTAAATTCTGTGATTTTGAGCCTGAGTGTTTCTAAAAAAAAAAGGCAAAATGAAATCAAGTTGGCTGCTAAACACGATCAAAACCAAGCACGGACTTGATAAGCTTATTTGCGGCTGGCCGGTAAGGCGGTGTTAACAGCTGATGGCTGATGACTAACGCACCATCTTTCCTTACATACAAACGAGTACAAAATATCCCAACATCCAAAATGTGTTACAAACGTCATGCAAGATAGTAATAAGTTACGTTCTCAATAGCCTAGGGAAATGACACATACGACGTCTGCGGCACGCAAAATTACTTTCGACAATTGTGCGCAAAATTTCGTCGGCGCATATCCGACTGCTGCTATCAGGCTAAGGTACTAAGGCCAATAGAGACGAAACTTGGGCGATCATGGGTGCCACAAGAGGACAACAAACAGACTCTCGTCAGTAAGTATAGGATCCTAAAAGCAAGCAAAATGAACTCAAGACCAGCGTCATGGGCCCCTAAACAACCGATAGCGTCCCGGCAGGCTGACATAAAATGCCCCGGCCAAAGCACAGAACCTTCTGAACAAAGGGGAATCACCCAGAACTATGAATTAATACCCCTGTGCGGTCAAGAGTGCACGGCCAGGTTAACTGCAAGAGACTTGACAGGAATGAAAAGTCCTCCGAAATGAGATCAAAGGGAAAGAGCCTCCGATCAAGATGGAGGGCCCATGAGCATCGAGTGTCTCCGTACTTTATCATATATGAGTTCCAGCAAGAGTACGAGGCCCTCCGAGCAAGTGGAAAAACCCGATACTAATATGAAGGGCCCCTGGGCAACTGCGTGTACTCCAACGTACGGGGCCTCGGAAAAAGCGTACAGAGCCTTTCGGGCGAACGGGAAAATCTCTAGAGGAAAACCTGCATCGATCAAGAATGCTCACACACGGAAGCAGATAGCGTACCAAAAGCAGCGTTAGGCCCCGCGAGCAAACGCAAGGATATCAAGGGTAACGTGGAAGCTCCTTAGCGATCAGATTGACCTGGCAAGTAGACATATAGGGTCCGGGTAACAGCGTAATGCCTCTGAACAGCGTAATGAGTCTCAAGATTTACCCAAAGCGGCACCGTCTCAGTCAGCAAAAAATGAACATTGCTTATGAACTCTTTACTTTTGCCAGCAACCGTTCTTGGTCGTCTGTAGATCCAAAGCAGTCCTTTTTTAGAAAACTGCGTCTGTTCGGCCGGTTATGGGCTGCTTTGGAGCTTTCGGGTCCGTTCGGCATGAACCCCTGCCTTTCCCCCCCCCCCCCCCGTCTGTATCCGCCACCAGCCCGAGCAGCTTAATAGATGAGATCCGCCAAGAACATAGGGCCATCAATTCAAGTAAGGAGTACCCAAGACGCAACAAGGAGGACCCTGGAATAATCTAGTGTGCACGAACGGGTAACAGATGGCGCCACTGACAAGATAGCAGGGCCAGTGCTCCAGCAGGTTAACCTACATATAGAGACCCCGAGAGCGAAAGGACCTCCATCAAAATAGGAATTACCTTAAGGCAGAGGGCCCCCGAAAGATGGAGTGTACCCGAGCAGATTATCAGATGACCCCCAACAAGAGTGTAGGGGCCTAAATTCAAATACCAATACCCAACATACAGGGCCCCCAAACAATTCAGTGTGGCCGAGGAGGTAAACAGATGGCCCCCGACAAGAGCGCAGGCCGTTCATTCAAATCAGAACTACCCAAGACACAATGTGCAGGGCCCCCGAATAATCGAGTGTGCCCGAGCAGGTAAACAGATGGGGCCGCTGACAAGGGCGTAGGGCCGTCCGTTCAAATGTGATATGCCTTTCACACGACGCATAGAGTCCCCGAATGACCAAGTGCGCCAGAGTAAGCTAACAGATAGGTCCCTATCAAGAGCGTGGGGTCCTCCATTCAAATAGAAAGTACCCAAGACCCAACGTAGAGGCCGCTCAACAATCGAATGTTTCCAAACAGCTTATCAGAAGCGGCCACGACAAGGGCGTATGGCCCTCTGTTCAAATAAGAAGTACCTTAAACTCATTGTGGAGGGCTCCCGAAAGATGAAGCATACCAAGCAGATTATCACATGGCCCCCGACGGGAGCATAGGGCTCTGAATCGAAGCACCAATAGCCAATGCACAGAGCCCCCGAACAATTCAGTGCGGCCGAAAAAACGAACAGAGGGGCCCCATTCAAGTATGACGTACCTAAGACCCAATGTAGAGGGCCCCCGAACGATCGAATGTGCCCGAGCAGCTTATCAGAAAGGGCCCCGACAAGAGCGTGTCGGTAGATTAACCGAGACCAACGTGAAGGAACCCTGATGTTACTACGGATATTTGACCACATTGGAGACGTTCAGTGTCCAAGGGTCTTCAATACCCAGTACCCAGTACCCAAAACAAATCCTGCACCTCTGAGATCAATCGATTTAGAAATAATTCACTTAACCATTGTAGAATAGATATCACCAATGGGGTTTTTTCTGTGCAGTCATCTGCTTCATTCGGTTTATTCAGTTCAAACTACGACCCAAATTACATTTTCAGGTAGCATCTGGGTCCTGTTCCAAATGAAGAATATTGAGGAGGAGAAAGTCAACGAAAATCGTGTGCTCCTCGACACTAAATGCGCCATATGCAAAGTTCTACTTTCTTCTTTTTTTGGGTGGGGGGCCTGACCACTAGGAGACCCTTTGTCAACCCTGCCCGCCCTTACCAAGACCGTGGCGCGCCCATAGGAGAGGTGGGGCCAGAACCGGATGAGCCCGGCTCGTTACGGCGTTCCGAGTCGACCTGCACGCCACCTCGAGGCCGTATTATCACCGTCTTGCTGTGGCGACCGCGACGTATTGTTCCGCGTGTCCCGCGCCAGTTAGGACGGCGTCCGTCCTGTGCAGTGAGGCGCCGTGGTGGTTGTACCGCCCCCACCGGGTCTGTTGCCACCCTCGCCGGGTCAGTTACTACCATCGCCAGGATCGTGACCACCCCCGCTGGGTCAGTTATCATCCTCACCGGGTCCGTTACGACACTTCCTGGTCCGTTCCCATTCCCGCCGGGTCCGTTACCACCCCGCCGGATCAGTTACCACCCTGCCAGGTCCGTTACCACACTCCCCGGTCTCTTACCAACCTCGCTGGGTCCGTCGCCACCACACTCACTGGTCTGCTACCAACCTCGTCGGGCCCGTTACCACCCCCGCCAGGTCCATTACCGCCCTCGCTGGGTCAGTAACCACACTCCCTGGTACGTCGCCACACTCACTGATCCTTTACCTCCCTCGCTGGGTCCCTGTTTTTTATATTTTTACTTCAATCGAAGTGTTTGTGTTTATTATATACTTTGTGTACACTCCATACTAAGATTGATGGATTGATTGAGTTCATACTGACCTTTGGATGACCCAATCGCTCTACCTAATGTTATGCAGTGATGCGGGATCCCGCGCCTCCTCTCGTTTTTTGTGTGACAGCTCTTGAAAGTAGTCTTTCTTCTTCCCTGTTGTCATTGGCGGCCCTTTACGGCAGACAGGGGCCTCTTTGCGTTCACGATATTGAGAATCATCATATTTTCTGATGCACGATTTCCTTGAGCCAGTTTTACATGCAACATTGGTGCGAGGCTGACATGCTTTTTAGAATGTTGTTAACCAGACCACGCGCGGCAGTCGTGAGTGTAATGTTTATGTACGATCCGATAGACTTAGCTCAGGAACGGAGTCAGAGTGGTCACTGAAGGGGAGCGGCTCCTCCCTCAGACCGGACTGTAAAGACGCTCCCACGTGCCAATATCTTTGATAGCGACCTCTTTTTCGCCTGGGCTCCGCAACTAACTTAGACACGCTCTCACCACCCCACGGACGCATATCTCTCAAGTCATATTACAGCACCACACATTCCGTGACTACCACACATCGCCACGGCTCGGCTGGGACGATCCGACTCCCCGAGCGACTGCTGGGCCGGTGCAGTCTGGCATCAAAACATTCCTCCAGAACTGGCAGAAGGTCAGCTGTGTGGCGGTCTGCGAGGCTGATGGCAGCCCCTGCGCCCGCAGCCGCGCCGGCCGCCACCTTATTGTCTCCGAAGCGGGCGAGAAGACGGAAGATATCAAACCGCACCATATACGCAGCGGGTGCGAGGAGGACAAGCAGATGGCGTCGTGTAGGCTTCCCTCTGTATCCGTACGCTGACCCTCCTGCCACCCACAGCACCACACCCAAACCCGCCTGCAACCTGCAGCACCGTGCCCAAATCAACCCATTACACGTAACACCGTACCCTTACCCGCTCATTCACCGCAGTACCGTAAACTAAGCAGCCCATTTGTAACGCCGTACCCTAAACCACCCATTACCCGTAGCACCGTGCCCTGACCCAACATCACCCGTAGCACCGTACCCTGACCCAACATCACCCGTTGCACTGTACCCTTACCTAACGTCAGCCGTAGCACAGATCACAAACACACCGCTACCTATGGCATCATCAACCTTTATCATCTTTATCACCCTGACATCGGTTTCCAAGGGAGGTTGTTTCTCAGCATAAACAGAACAAATGGAAGCGACCAAATATTTGTTATCTAACTTTTGACATGAGGGACGCTATTCAAAGCGACTCAAGTCCGGGGAGAAATAAGGCTTGAATTGTAGGTTCGGTCGAAATTGTTTGCTCAGCCTTCTAGCTGATGTCAACTTTATCTGTTCAGCCTTCAAAGTGACTGTGGAAAGTGACACCTCTCTCAACAGCCGTGGTGCAACTGTCTATGGCACAGTCACTTAATGACCATATTATGAATATTCTGGTCTCCGTAGAAGCCATGGTAGGTATTATGTCGTGCGTGAACCATCCGATCAGCCCCAGGGCGTGCGTCTGGTTTGGCTATAAAGGTGAGCGGGCCAGCCAGCTGTCTGAAGCAGGTAAGGGTCTGCTGATCAGAGAGGCGTCCCTGTCCCCGTCCGCCTGTCCGCCGTCCCTGTGACAGGCGGGCCCACAGTCGGTCTTCGGTCACCCGGGGAGGCCAAACCCGGCGTCAGCAGCAGAGGGCGAATCAAAAGTTCTTGGATGTCGGTGCGTTGTACTATCGACTGTGATCACCCTTTTTGTTACCATGTGTCGATGCCAGATGCGCGCCGGCCAAATGCGGTCAAACACTTAAATGGCAAAATTACCCACGCAATGAATGGATCCCAAATGCTGAAGCATTTTTTGGGGCAACAAGCCAGAGCCCTGAGTCAACTAAGCTAATCTAGGTCAGACACCTGAGTCTACCAGGCTAGCTTAAGTCAGAGACCTGAGCCAGCTTGTTGACTGACCATATTTCTGAGAACTCGGAACTCAGATGACTCGGTGTTGAAACCGGAACCATTCAAAAGCTTGCTGAGTCAATTGGAGGTCGACTCCACTAAAAACGTGCTGAAATCAGTCAGATTTTAGTCAACTATCACACTCAGAGTGAGAGTGGAGATCGAATTCTTTTGTAAATGTGGGCAAATCAGTAAGGTTGCTACAGCATTGGAGGTAGGATGTGACCTTCGTTACACATCAATGCCAACGGCCATTCGCAATATTGATATGTTTGGCACCAGACATGGAAGTGCGGTGCTACGTGTACTTACATGTATGTGCATGGATGCCATGTAATCGTCAAAAGCACGACAGATATGAAATCCACAGAGATAGTGCTGTGGGACCCCTTGCAAGTTCACAAAATTTGGCCCGTTGGTCCCCAAAAAACGAAAGGCCCGTTGGCTTCGAGTACAAATCACTTGAGGTCTCGAACTGTCACAAGGCACGTCGCAGCGGGCCCAGAGGAGCAGCCACCTGTGCCGACTTAACCTGCCATCTAGCGACGTGTCCAACAACCAATCAGGGCCAGACCGTGTCCACAATGCCGCCATCTGGTGGGGACGACCGGGTGCATCAGGTGGGGCCGGAGTCCTCCCTCGCTGCAGCTGGAGAGGCCGCCCGGGCCCGGACATCTGCTCGAGGGAAAGAGGGGGGGGGGGGGGGGGGGGGCACCGGGAATGCAGGTGTATATGCGTTCCCAGCATTCCCTGCCTGCCGATCACCCGCTCACTGTCCACCTTGGCGGGAAACACGCCCGATACTCCGCCCATTGTCCACCTTGGCGGGAAACGCACCCGATGGTTCGCTTGGGCTATAGGTAGCGGTGGGTGCGAAGAGGCGTGCGACCCCTATCTCCCCAATGCTCGCTCCATGCTGCGTGTACGTGACACCCCATGTTTGCGTGGCAAGCTGCATGCATTAGCCATGAGTGAGCTACGGTGCCACCTTGGCGGGAGACACGCCTGACCGTCCACTTACTGCCCATCTTGAAGGGAAACACGCTCGATCGTCCACTTACTGCCCATCTTGGCGGGAAACACGCTCGATCGTCTGCTTAATGTCCACCTTGGTGGGAAACACGTCTGATCGTTCGCTTACTGTCGGCCTTGGCGGGAAACACACCCGATCGTCTGCTTACCGTTCCAAACAAGTTACCTGTACGGAGTAAGTCTCAGTAGCAGATGGCATAAATCTGACTCTCAGATGCATGCGGTCTTGTCCAACACTCAGCCAGTCCCCTTTCCATAGCTTTCAGATGGCCATTGTTGACCGAAAGGACTGTAACCACGACTGAGCGAGCCCTGAATCAGACAGGCGTAGGCGCTGCACTCCAGGGGAAGTGCGCTGAGGACCTTATCAACGCTCTAAAGACGTCACTCTGTTGCCAAGAGTTCATGACTGAGCAGTCCGTGTAACGCATGCGCTTCGTGTAATAGCAGGGACTGGGGACTACGACACCAATCAGAGTGCTCTTAGATAAAGCCAAGTTTATGACAGATAAAGCCAAGTTCTCACTGGTTGCGTGCATGGCTGCCGATTCTACAGCCAAAGCCAGACAGCAACACAAGGCAATGTGACAAAGATGCCCCCCCCCCCCTTACCCCGGCGGCGCCCTGGACGTGTGCTCCTGAATTCGGAGGCCGCAGTGCGTACTGTTTCGGGCGACCGTGCGTGATTGACACCGTGCTGAGGGCTGTGTCAGCCCCGGGGGTCCGCTGTGCTGAGCCGGTCCTGTCGTGGTCACCTCCCAGCAGGCGTCACACAGACCCGCCCCGTCGCGCTGAGGTGTGACGCCTGCTGGCCGGCAGATGGCGCAGTTACTGTCTGTCGTACTGGCCAAGCGTCGGCAGGCAGGTCGTGGTCAGAGAATGTGTTTCTGTTTCTTGGATGCAATGAGCTTGCTACTCAGATCATCTCTGTGTAGTGTGTTGATTTTGAGTATATAACGGTGAAGCGTGCCATTACTGACGTCACACAAGACTGGTGTCTTATTTTTCCCCCTGAAGGATCCGGTCGTGCGTTCTCCGTATTCGTTATAATTCTTAGCAAAGGGTGCAGGTACTTCCCGAGCAATGCGTACGCATTTTAAGTACGCCCCTGTTTGTTTTGCATTGATATCGAATCGAAAATCGTGTCGTTTGTAACGTCTGTAACGGCTTCTTTGGTCTCAGCCCTTCGAATAAATACGATTGCTTCCGTTGCAATGTGGGGTGGGTGAGCTTCGTCCGTTCGTGCTGTGCGAGGTCTTCCACTATAATCTGCCACAATCGTCGGAGCTACGCCGTTTCCAGCGAAATCAGTATTGATGGCAATGCTCGAAACTTGCCGAGGAGTTTCGTTCCTGCCGTTTGTGTACAAACCGCTCGGACTAAATACGAAAAAAGGAGAAATACGATAAGTGTAAATAATTTTTTTCTCGAAAATGCTTGGATCGATCTTCTGACTAAATACAATAACCACTTTCAAAAATTATGGAGGAAAAGTAAACTTTTCAAAAAACATGGCATATTTCTGACCGACAAAACTCGCCGTTGTATAAGACGCTTACATTGAAATGCCGAATGGTTTAAGCGTTCCCGCCTGGAAATACACCACAGGTGGAATGCAAACATCATAAAACTGCTGCCTCCCACACTGCGGGTGGATTTCGGACTATGCGCTGGCACGAAGTCGCCAGCGGGTCTGATCGGTAAAATATATCTGTAAAACCATGGCCGGCGCTTGAAAATGGACATGGCCAGGCCATACGACTGGATGTCTGTCGACATGTCCATACACACACACACATATCCATCTATCATCTATCATGCTGTCCTGGCAGATCACGCCGGCTACCAGAAGCGAGCAGTCGCTCGTAGTAGTACGCGGCTCGCCCAACTGGCGGATACCGGTGCGCACGTGCCAGCACCAGACATCGGTGCTCTCCTCCATCCTCTCCGGCGTCGGCAGCAGGTGGGTCAGTCGGCAGGCGGCCGAGGTGTCGCTGAAGCCGTACCCACGGCAGTCGGGATCTCCGAGGCAGAGGTAGCGGCAGTGGCACTCGCTGACGCCGCCCGGCTCGGACCCGTCCCCCGGCGGCATCTCGGCGTTGCTCTGCGGCAGCGGCTCGAACGCGAACGCCCTGACCGGCAGGGCCGCCCCCTGACGCGCTGACCCGTCCACCGCCGCCGCCTCGGCCAGCCAGAGGAGGGCAATAATCAGCCGGAGGCGCCGCATGGCGTGACTGACCTCCGCCACTGTCTGAGGAGGGACTGGACGCGGCGGGACGCGGCGACGGCGGCGACGGCCAGGTGCCGAGTCAGTCGATCGCTGCTAAGCGCTGCGGTCAACACGGTGATGTGACGTTCAAACCAGCCGTTGGATGGTCTTCTGGACGTGGAGCGCAGCTCTGAGCCACCAGATCATATTCCGTTGAGGATGGGTTCGTCGTTACGGACGGCGGCGTTGGTAGAGACCGCTACATAAAAAGAAGTTCCGTTACTCGCTACTCCGCTACTTTAGGAAGGTAGTTCCGTTATTCGTTACTCCATTCCTGTACAGGATAAGTAACAAAAGTTGTTTAACGCTGTCACTCCGTTGCGTTTTTAGAAACACTTAAAAAAACAAGAAACTCAAAAACAAAAACCAAGAAAATCCGTCTCGCACATTTCACCTATCAGTTGTTTGAAGCTATGCGCATTGCAAAGCTCTAATGGAAGAGAAAGTCGCGTGGATGTATATGTACACAGAGCAAGCTCTCGGAGCAAAGGGGAATCACCCAAAACTATAAACTAATGCCTCTGTGCGATCAAGAGTGCACGGCCAGGTTAACTGCAAGAGCCCTGACAAGAGTGAAAATCCTCCGCAAATGAGATTAAAGGGAAAGATCTTCCAATCAAGGTGGAGGGTCCCTGAGCGCCGCGTGTCTCCGTACCTTATGATATATGAGTTCCAGCAAGACTACAAGGCCTTCCGAACAAGTGGAAAAACCCAAGACTAATATGAAGGGCCTCTGGGCGACTGCGTGTACTCCAGTGTACGGGGCCTCGGAAAAAGCGTACAGAGCCTTTCGGGCGAACGGAAAAGTCTCTAGAGGAAAACGTGCATCGATCAAGAGTGCTCGCACACGGAAGCAGATAGCGTACCAAAAGCAACGTTAGGCCCTGAGAGAAAATGCAAGGGTATCAAACACAACGTGGAAGCTCTTTAGCGATCAGATTGACCTGGCAAGTAGACATATAGGGCCCGGACAACAGCGTAATGAGTCCCAAAATTTTCCCCTAGCAACACCGTCTCAGTCAGGAAAAAATTATTGTTGCTTATAAACTCCTTACTTTTGCCAGCAACCGTTCTTGATCGTCTGTAAATCCAAAGAAGTCCTTTTTTTAGAAAACTGCGTCCGTTCGGCCGGTTATGGGCTGCTTTGGAGCCTTCGGGTCCCCTCGGCATGGACCCCTGCCTTCCCCCCCCCCCTTCCCCCGTCTGTATACGCCACCAGCCCAAGCAGCTTAATAGATGGGATCTGCCAAGAACATAGGGCCATCAATTCAAATCAGGAGTACCCAAGACGCAACAAGGAGGACCCTGGAATAATCTAGTGTGCACGAACGGGTAACAGATGGCGCCACTGACAAGATAGCAGGGCCAGTGCTCCAGCAGGTTAACCTACATGTAGAGCCCCCGTCACGAGCGAAGGGACTTCCAACAAAATAGGAAGTACCTTAAGGCAGAGGGCCCGAAAGATGAAGTGTACCCGAGCAGATAATCAGGTGACCCCCAACAAGAGTGTAGGGACCTAAATTCAAATACCAATACCCAACATACAGGGCCCCCAAACAATTCAGTGTGGCCGAGGAGGTAAACAGATGCCCCCCGACAGGAGCGCAGGCCGTTCATTCAAATCAGAACTACCCAAGACACAATGTGCAGGGCCCCCGAATAATCGAGTTTGCCCGAGCAGGTTAACAGATGTGGCCGCCGACAAGGGTGTGGGGCCTTCCGTTCAAATATGATGTGCCCATCACACGACGCATAGAGTCCCCGAATGACCAAGTGCGCTAGAGTAAGCTAACAGATAGGTCCCTATCAAGAGCGTGGGGTCCTCCATTCAAATAGAAAGTACCCAAGACCCAACGTAGAGGCCGCCCAACAATCGAATGTTTCCAAACAGCTTATCAGAAGCGGCCACGACAAGGGCGTAAGGCCCTCTGTTCAAATAAGAAGTACCTTAAACTCATTGTGGAGGGCTCCCGAAAGATGAAGCATACCAAGCAGATTATCACATGGCCCCCGACGGGAGCATAGGGCTCTGAATCGAAGCACCAATAGCCAATGCACAGAGCCCCCGAACAATTCAGTGCGGCCGAAAAAACGAACGGAGCGGTCCCATTCCAGTATGACGTACCTAAGACCCAATGTAGAGGGCCCCCGAACGATCGAATGTGCCCGAGCAGCTTATCAGAAAGGGCCCCGACAAGAGCGTGTCGGTAGATTAACCGAGACCAACGTGAGGGAACCCTGAGCAACCAAGAATACCCCGCCAGGTTAAAGATGTGAGGCCCTGGCTATAGCCCACAGAGGCTTTCTTGCGAATGGAAAGAATCCGTGGAAGACCTATGATTGATAAGAGCGCTTCGACACGCTAGGAGGAAAAGTGCAGGGCCCTCCGAGCAACCGCAAAAAAATCAAGAACAACATGGAAGGCTCCTGCACGATCGAAATGACCCTGCAAGTAGGCATATAGGCCCCCGGAAACAGCACTGAAAGCTCCTTCGTGATCGAAATGATCTTGCAAGTAGGCATATAGGCGCCCGGAAACAGCAAGTAGATTGTAGATGAAATGGGGCCCTAAGCTTGCATTAAGATGGCTAATCGATGTTCGTCTTAAAATGTGTAAGATTCAGACAAAATTTATGACAGATAAAAAACCATGAAATATTGTTTTGAACACACGGGCTCACAGGCCATGGCAACAGCTGCCTGAACGCCCAGTGTTGCAGTCTCCATAGGTCGCGTGGCCTCGGCCTGCGGCTGTGACACTAAACGATAGCCAATAAGCAGAAGATGACGCATCTTGAGGAACATGGCTGGTGGACTGGGTAAATCGGCATGTATATCTAAATGTTGTGCAAAATAAGCCAAACACAACCTTAATCTGGAAAGTGGGGGCGGGGGCCAATTAACAATGCTAGCCTCTCCACCTTGAAAAGAGGGGGGAGGGACGTGACCCCCCTGCCCTCACCCCTGTTCCTACGCCCATGCTTGCAATTAGAACAGAAACAGAAACCAGAAGCTACCACGAAATTTATTTTATTTGCGTTTTGAAGTCAATAACCTGCAGAAATCAGGCATTGAGCGACTGCATGAAATAAATCTACGGCGCTCTTAATTTACGCCGATTCAGTGCTCTATTCTTTAACCGATGAAGTCCAGAAGCTTTGTCAGATCTTTTACATGAGTTTTACAGCCACATTAAGGATCCCGCGGATGTAGATTGGAAATTGAGATGTGAAAAAAATGTGCAATAATAAGGCAAAGCCGTGTTTGCATGGAAATTTCAACATGCAGTCATGATCGATTAGCGGTGCAAGTTATGTAACTTGCTATTTAACATGCGCGCTCGCAAATCTTCGCAACAAAAACCTCGACTCCAGGCATTGCAGTCTCCGTGGGCCATGCGACGTCGGCTCCAGCAGCCAATACTGAGCCGTGGCCAACCTGTGGACAACAATGATGACGCTCCTGAGGAAAACATTTTTGTACGCTTTAGAGTATCAAACATTACATTAAGAAGGTAGTCTGGGCGTGTATTTCACATACACGATTTTTAGACTGATGATAAGATAGGATTGACCCTTACGGCACGGCGATGTGAGCTGGAATCTGGTGGTGAAAATGGAAGGGTAATGGTAAAATCATTATTTTTGGTGCTTCTGTAACTGCTATTCGGTCAGATTTACCATGGCGCCCGCCTCCTGGAGTCAGTTGCAGTGGCCAACGCCTTTCGGTTTTGATGTAGTTTGTTTCACTAATCGATTCTGCAAAATCATAAATGTATTCCGGCAAACTTGGAGTGTCTTTTTTCGTTTTGAACTCATTTAGACCCTCTCTATTCAAAAATAGGGAGACTCCTTCTTTTCTTCCATGCAACGGGCCCCTTGAGAAGAACACTTGGGACACATTACTGCTCCCCTCAGCGGCTGAAGGGTCATTCCGTCCCATCGCGGTGTGTCCGCCGGCTGCCATTCAGATAACACGGGGCGGGATCCCCTGGTCGATTCGGAGGGATGCATCACATCAGTTTGTTCTCCTGCCTGACACAGGAGGCCTTCTGATCCGCGCACGTGGCCCCGGATCAACGCAGGAGTTGTTATTGACGCAAAGTTTCTCTGATCGCCGCAGGTGGTCAATAATCTTCACACAGACTCCAGTTTCCTGTTCTTCAGAGATATTGACCACCCCTGAACGTGGACTGTAAGTCGAAATGGGGCCCCAAATTGGTAATGACACGGGTAGCTCATGTTTGTCTTAAAATGTTTTACATTCAGTCGGGATGAAGTACTGAAAAATAATTATGAACATGGGTGCTCACAAATCTTAGCAACATCCTCGACACCCGGCGTTGCAGTCTCCATAGACGGCACGGCGTCGGCCTTGCTGCTGTGACACTATGCGATGGCTAATGGGTAAACGAAAATGACGACGCATCTTCAGTAAAATGACTGTTGAGCTAGGTAAATCGGCATGCATGTTTGTAGTGGTACAAAAGTAAGCTAAACACAATCTAAACTTGAAAAGTGGGGAAGGGCAGTTAGCATTGCTGGCCCCCATCTTGAAAAGTAGGGGGGAATTAGCCCACTATCTCCCCCCTCCCGTTCCACCACCCATGCGTGCAATCTGCTCATCTCGCCCAGCATCGTTGCTTTTTGATCCCCGAGCTCCCTTTAAGAACTCTTACGACTAAGCTGCCTTTCCACCGCGTACCCGCATTGGCGTATGTTGTTTGCGTTGGGTATTTCGTGGACCTAGCAGCCCAGCAAAAAAGTTTCTCGCATTTGGAACATTTGCAGGAGATTTCCTTCACGAGCAGTGGTTTGGACCTACAGCAAGCTATACGCTTACCTACACCTGCTCGCACAATCATGGTACCAGGTACATGGATCCAAGTTTGAAAACTCGCATCCGCCCCGCAAGGAAAGTTTTCCCCAAAAGCCTGCAACGTCCACCAAATTTGTCATGCCATGCATGCGTACTTACCCTTAAATACTTCTTGGTGGTAAAATAAGAAGCTGTAAGGAGCCTACAAACATATTCGTTCCCTCACCTGTGCTTTTTTCACAGCTAGCATTAAGAGACTCCATTGCTCATTCCTTATGCACGTGTCTAATTTCATCACAATACAAAGGTACCACAAGAAGCCATGCATCTAAAAACAAACGTTCCTTCACCTGTTTTATAAGCTAACACTGCGTGCAGTTGTTTATCTTATTGATTTCAAAATTTGAAACTATTGCTAAAATTGAAGAAGCTGCCGAAAAACTAACACATGCAATCCAATTGACCTCAGGCATAAAATCCTCTCCCTCAAGGACAAAATCCTGTCAGCCCTTTAGAAGACTCCTCAAAAGAAACCAGCTATCCATGCATCGAGAGAAAGTAAATCAAACAGCTACAACCGATATAAGAGTGCAAAAACCAAAAGTGACCTTGCGTTAACGACATTCGCGACAGAACATGACTTGCTCTATGATGGAGAGCGGCGGAACCTGGTCCTTATTGCTTCCCCACGCCGATTGTGTTGCAGGGAGTACCAATGCCTTTAGCGGGAGGGGGCGGGGGAGGTGAGTAATTTGTTTGTTAATTTCTGACACTTGACCCCGGCCGCGATTGACACGTCTCTTTCAGAAATCATGAAGAATGACGTCGTACTGGATTTGTTCAGACCAAGGGCGTCAGCGCGTCGGACATAATCATTTCGAATCCATAATCGATATTTGATTATAAGCAACACACGCCACACAGACAAAACACAATGGTCGAACAATACACATCGCTCAGTAATGCTCATTACAAATGCGCTTGTCATTTTCTATGCCAACGCCGAACTGGCCAGGCAACGTCAGAACGATCACGTCAGACGATCAGACGTCAGAACTGACCACGTCAGACGACCAGACTTCAGAACTGACCACATCAGATCACCAGACGTCAGAACTGACCACGTCAGATCACCAGACTTCAGAACTGACCACGTCAGATCACCAGACGTCAGAACTGACCACGTCAGACGACCAGACTTCAGAACTGACCACGTCAGATCACCAGACGGTCAGATCACCAGACGTCAGAACTGACCACGTCAGATCACCAGACGTCAGAACTGACCACGTCAGATCACCAGACGTCAGAACTGACCACGTCAGATCACCAGACGTCAGAACTGACCGCGTGAGACGACCAGACTTCAGAACTGACCACGTCAGATCACCAGACGTCAGAACTGACCACGTCAGATCACCAGCGTCAGAACTGACCACGTCAGATCATCAGCGTCAGAACTGACCACGTCAGACGACCAGACTTCAGAACTGACCACGTCAGATCACCAGACGTCAGAACTGACCACGTCAGAGCTGACAAGTCAGAGCTGACCAAGTCAGAACTGACTGAGCTGGTTGGTGACCGGCTTTATATCTCATTTCATAAAGCTCCATCAGCAGCCCTTTTGGTCGAAGGACACTTGCCACACCTTTCCTTTTGCGCAGCATATTTGAGCATGGCTGATAGGATTATATCAACGCTAGTTATGCGCTTAAACGATCGTCTGTCGAGGAAGAATCTGACTACCCATTTCAAGTCAACGTAACCTTTTCGTTCCGTGGGAGCTTAAAATAGTATGAAATCCATGGTCAAATGATACAGTGAAACGACCCGATACTATCAACGAAAATTGGTCTCGTTTATCTTGCATAGACTATAGCACGAGACGTTTGCAAGCTTTTGAAAAATAGCGTGGCCTGGCATATGCGAACAAGAGACCATGCAGCATGGCTCGTTGGCACTGACAGGAGTCGCATTCCCATATATGTGTGGGGGGAAATTGATCTTACGCGGCATTCTCAAAATTTATTTCAACTGCTGGAAGTACAGACCAGTTTGTTATGACGAACACTGATTAGGCAGAGTGTAGAGCAAGCAAGAATACACAGGAGTTGGCACGCTTAAGACAGATTAGGTATGTGCCCACAGGATGTCACGTGATACATTATGAACAGGTCACCAACAGTGGTGTGCTAAGGTGGCGTTCCCACCAGTTCAAATACATTTTTTATTCACGTCTCTTGTTCAGTACGTCTTAAGTTTTCCCGAATGCATTGTGATCCTGAGGAGGATATTGGAGATCACAGCTTCAACATCGAGTACACACCCAGGAGACCTTTCCGGATTTGGCTCACTTTCCCCCCGAAGTGTGTGGCGGGGGGGGAGGGGTGCGGACCTCCACTGGACAGGAGCTCATACACCTGCCCGCCACCCTGGCTGCGGCTGATTTCTTAACCGGCATAGCGGTGGCTCATGGGAGCTGATGGCTGATGCTGTGAGTTCACGCGCTGCAGCAGCTACTGCAGGTCCTCGGCCCAGCGGTAGCCGGCCTCGTAGCTCCAGCTGCGGTCGTACCTGACCAGTCGTACGTCCATGCCGGCGCTGTCGCAGCAGCTGCGCGGACCGTGAAAGTTGATGGTGATCGGGGACGGGTCAGTTGCGTCCAGGAACGCATTCGGTCTACTGGCTCTGTACACGCGGATCCGGCCGGGCTCGAAGCGGATTCGGAACTTGCGCAGCTCACTCCGGCTGACAATACCTGACATTTTTTTGGAGGCCAGAGTCGCCCAGCCGACGCCGGGAGTGTGGCGCTGCACCCTGCTGTACTGGTTGCCCCAGCCTCCGATGACGATGCTGTACATGTGCGAGTGGTCCCAGATGACGGTGTCGCTGGCGAGCCAGTTGCAGTCGTTGGAGGCGCGGCAGTCGAACGTCACCGAGAAGGTCTGCTCCGTCGCGCGGCGGAACAACGTGGAATACCTGACGGCGACGGAGGTAAGGTTATGAAATGGCGCGACCTATTTCAAGGTTCAGAAGCCCTGTCTGTCGATGCTTTGGTCGCAGAAGCACTCGCTGCAGACATCAAAGCGATTCCAGACGCACCAAAGCTCAGATTCACCAACCCTCTGGTTCCAAATGATCCTTTGCAGGTCTAGGCATGGACGCGTTAGATCTTGATTTGGGCCGAGTCGTTTGGATGAAGATGCTGCGCAGTGCTGCTCCTAGCATGTAAATCTCGCGAAATTCGAAGCTGGTTGCCCGCTCTGATGAAGCATGAGTGTCCATTTATGTTTTCAATTCATATTTACGATGTACGCTGTAATTTTTCGCGCGAGTAAGCTCGCCGATGGCACTACATCACAAATTTCTGAAATCGCTTGCGCGGTATTGCCCCAAAGACAAGAAATCATTAGGTTCACCACATGGTTGGAACAACCCTTCGCACTGCGCCTTTTAGCAGTTTGTGGGTTAGCGTTCTGAGCAGCCTCACCTGGGTATGGTGTAGACGCGGTCATCGGACCAGTCTCCCATCCAGAGGTCCACCATGTCCTTTGTAAAGCGCCACCGTCCCTGCAGCGCGGTGGAGATGCCGATGTAGCCGGGCGAGAAGCGCTCTGGGTCATCCCAGCTGATGTAGGTGTCGATTCCCGGCCTGTAGAAGCGTATCTGGCCGCTGCACCAGTGCAGGCCGTACCTGCGGTAGTTGTTGCCGTCCAGCAGATCACCTGAGTAGGAGGCGAAGGTGTCACTCCTGACACCCTCCTGAATCCTCTCGGCGTAGGTGGCGCTGTTGCCATTGTAGCCAATGCGAAAGTGGTAGCGGTTGGAGTAATGCGTGTTGGACTCGGTGAGCACAAACCGTAGATCGTCAGTGGCCTGCGCGTCGAATTCCATGGAACAGATCCCGTTGACCAGCTCCTTGAACACCCAGTGTTCGCCGTCGGTGGTGAGCTCGATGTTGGTCTTCTCGCAGAGTGTGGTGTTGTACTTCCAGCTTGCGGAGTCGCAGACACACTGGCTGGACGAGCACTGTGTGCCGCCAGTGACGTGGTACCGGCACTGGTTGTGCTCCCGACACGGCTCATCCAGCCTGCGCAGGCAGATGTCGTCCCGGCAGCGGCCACCGTCCGTGCAGATGCTGTCAGTCCACAGCTGGCTTTTGGACTCCTGGGACGGGTCGGAGACAACGTCGTACCAGATCCAGCCGTCAGTGCTGGTGATGTAGTAGCTGTGGTGGTCGCAGACGGTGACGGTGAAGATCTCGCAGACGGCGTCCACCCGGTGGTGGTTGAAGCTGCGGCAGTCGCCGCGCTGCAGGCAGACCAGCTGACACTGGGCGGCCGAAATGCCCGGGACCGTCTCGGCGACGGAGACGCCCGTCAGGCGGCGGTTCTGACCGCGGCGGGACGAGGCCCAGTGGCCGTGAGCCGGGCTCGCCAAGGCCAGGACGAGCGCCGCTAGCGATACGGAGCGCATGGTGTCAGCGTCCCCGCTGTCTGCCCAGAAATGGAGGAGCGATCGAAGTCCCGTCCACGCGCTTCGCTCGTTAATCTTTCAACAATAATCAATGTGGCTGCTTCCCCATGGCAGTGGCTGCCATAGGGAGGACGTGAATTGGCCCCGGTTTCCTCGGTATATGGTATGTTGTAGTCTGCTGTGGTCAGGCTCGGGCCTGTCAGCATGAAATAATTAATAATCGTGGCAATGTTCCGCCATGTTTTGCTGAGTTTTGCCTCCACGGCTGACGCGAGTGATGCGCATGAGCAGGGTGCAACGGGAGCGTACGCACGATCAGCGCCTGCGGCCGTCGGATGGCGCATCTCCCGCTGGGCTGTTGACAGCAGCAGCGGCGCCGCTCGCTGCTGGCCCGGCCGCGGACGCGTGTCGCCTACCTCCGGTGGCGGGCGCCGAGCCGTGACCCTGGGCCACGCCGGGCGGCGTCGTCTGCCTGCAGCGGCGGGCGCCGAGCCGTGACCTCGGGCCGCACCGGCCGCAGCACACTGCGCCGACCCGGCCGGCCCCGGTTGTAGGCCGGGGGGTCGCGGGAAAATGCGACCCGCGATTCCCTGCGGGCCGCTGTCGTTCTAGCACGATGCCGTTGGCATCGAAAGGGTCAGAATTCTTGCGAAGTGGGTATCAGTGTTTGCTGGAATGCTCAATGAAAGTTTAACACGTTATTCAGATGCAAGTTTGGTGCGGGTCACTTGGGACCGGAGCTGCATATAGGTGACCTCACGCAACCAAAGCTCAAGACAGGGGGCTGCGTTGTGGCGCTTCCAACCCCACGCTTGAACATCACAAACATTGAACATTATACACCTTATTGCACATACGTATGCATACTCGATGCCGGGCCGCAGATGAAGAGGTTATGCCGTGTGGTCATTCGCCGAGTTTGCCCCGTTTCGAGGCTAACTTGGCGGACACCTCCGGGTTAGAAGAGTTTGACGCTTATCGATGGCGTTCCCCATCGCTTGTGTTTCAGTGTGCGGTAGACCAAGCTGAGCTTGTGCAATAATATTGACGAGCTGAGCTCGCCCTCTTCCCGATGTCTGGGGCGGAGCGCACTGCCACTGCGGCATTCAGACGTGCCTCGTGTTGTCTCGGGGGGCTGCCGAAGCAGGCACCGGGGCCGGCTGGGTCTGCATTTAGACAAGCTGCACCTTGTGAATAAGATTTGACGGAATAAGTAGTGCGTAGTGAATTTCACGGACACGAGTTTCATTTTTTGGCAACATTCCAGCACGAAATTCGAACTTAAGCCTCCCAGCCAACGAAACTAATAGAAACCGTACCCTGTCCATGGTGTCACAGCTTCACGCCCAGCTCAGGTCAACCTCGGATTACATGGGACGGGACGGCAAGGCCTGTTTACCGTTCTACGCTTGCGGGCTAAAAATGTAACAGCTGCAGATGGTGGCACGTTTTCATCAGCAATAATCTCGTTATGCATATATCCTAAATATATTAAGGTTTTTTGTGCCAGCAGACATGCAATATGATGTGTGGCAAAATATCATTTTGGACATAGTTATTATTGGAATAAGGTAACCTAGGCAGCCTTAGTCCGTCGCGCAGGCAAGGGGAGACAAAGCAGTATGTGCCCTCCCCCTTTGTTAGGTCCCGAGGGGCTCGGAGGGCCCCTGAGAACTGGCGATAAAGGCCCCGATTTTAGGGTCAGAGGGGATGACCGGAAGTCGCAGAGGCCCCAGCCTGTAGGACTGGGTCCTCATGCAAGCCAGAGGACCTTGCCTTGTCGGACATTTAAAATACCACGCAAGATGTTGCTTGTCTGTGTTGGAAGTTTTGTCCTTGTTCTTCCCAATGGAACGACAATAGGCCTGTTTTGCTGCGATTTTCCACCGATCGGCAAAACCGTGCTGCCAGTCCTAGATCATGAAGATGATGCCAGTTGATAATATTACTGATGCGTCATGATGAAGACAAATAAAACGCGGTGTCTCATATCTTATCAGGTTTGCATAAGCCATCGAGCTTGTGACCCCCCTCCAGTCACGCCATAGATGTGTGAGGCGCCGCCGGGGAACGGCGTGACCTGGACTGGGCGTGGGTAGTCACTGCAATGGAACCTTGATTTGACGTTTTCACATTCGTAGGAGAAAACATTGTTCTTGGAATTACTCCCGGCCAAGACATATCAGATCGCGATCAGATCAGATCAGATCAGATCAAATCAGATCAGATCAAGACATGTCAGAATCTGCAGAAGGCTGTGCAGGCGGTCTCTTAAACTTAGGCAGTTGTAGCTCCGGCAAAATTTTCCCAAGCCTGCTTACAGAGACATGTTGTCACCACATACTCAAACTTGTATTTGGATTCCTGATTACCGTGGTCGGGTGGTAACTGTCGCCTGTCTCCGGCCCATTCGGCCCTAGTTTTTCAGCTAAAACCTGTGGGACGAGTACTCGAGTAATTGGTGTGACGTATGTACATAGATGGGTATGTGTGTGTATATATGGATATGTAGACACGACATCCAGTTGTATGGCCCGGTCAGGTCCATTTTCAAGCACCGGCCATGATTTTACGAATGCATTTTACCGATCAGACCCGCTGGCGACTTCTTGCCAGCGCGTAGTCCGCAATCCACCCGCAGTGTGGTAGGCAGTAGTTTTATAATGTTTGCACCCCACCTGTGGTGCATTTTCAGGCGGGAACGCTTACACCATTCGGCATTTCAATGTAAACATCTTACACAACGGCGCGTTTTGTTGGTCAGAAATAAGCTATGATTTTTTTTTTGAAAAGTTTTCTTATCCTCCATTATATTCGGGAGTGGTCATTGTATTTAGTCACAAGATCGATCCAAACATTTTCGAGAATTTTTTTAGTTACACTTATCGTATTTCTCCTTTCTTTTGTGTTCAGTCGGAGCGGTTTGTACACAAGCAACAGGAACGAAACGCCTCGGCAAGTTTCGAACATTGCCATCAATACTGATTTCGCTGGATACGACGCAGCTCCGGCGATTGTGGCAGATTATGGTGGAAGACCTCACGCAGCACGAACCGGCGAAGTTCGCCCACCTCACATTGCATTGCATTGCAGCTTTGTCACATTGCCTTGTGTTGCTGTCTGGCTTTGGCTGTAGAATCGGCAGCCATGCACGCAACCAGTGAGAACTTGGCTTTATCTGTCATGAACTTGGCTTTATCTGCGAGCACCCTGATTGGTGCCGTAGTCCCCAGTCCCTGCTATTACACGAAGCGCATGCGTTAGACGGACTGCTCAGTCATGAACTCTTGGCAACAGAGTGACGTCTTCAGAGCGTTGATAAGGTCCTCAACACACTCCCCCTGGAGTGCTGCGCCCACGCCTGTCTGATTCAGGGCTCGCTCAGTCGTGGCTACAGTCCTTTCGGTCAACAATGATCATCTGAAAGCTATGGAAAGGGGACTGGCTGAGTGTTGGACAGGACCGCATGCATCTGAGAGTCAGATTTATGCCATCTGCTACTGAGACTTGCTCCGTGCGGGTACCTTGTTTGGGACAGTAAGCGCACCATCAGGCGTGTTTCCCGCCAAGGTGGACAGTAAGCGGATGATCAGGCGTGTTTCCCGCCAAGGTGGACAGAAAGCGGACGATCAGGCGTGCTTCCCGCCAAGGTGGACAGTGGGCGCATGATCGGGCGTGTTTCCCGCCAAGGTGGACAATGGACGGAATATCGGGCGTGTTTCCCGCCAAGGTGGACAATAAGTGAATGATCAGACGTGTTTCCCGCCAAGGTGGGCAGTGGGCGGATGATCAGACGTGTTCCCCGCCAAGGTGGACAGTGGGCGGATGATCGGGCGTGTTTCTCGCCAAGGTGGACAGTGGGCGGATGATCGGGCGTGTTTCCCGCCAAGGTGGACAATAAGTGAATGATCAGACGTGTTTCCCGCCAAGGTGGGCAGTGGGCGGATGATCAGACGTGTTCCCCGCCAAGGTGGACAGTGGGCGGATGATCGGGCGTGTTTCCCGCCAAGGTGGACAGTGGGCGGATGATCGGGCGTGTTTCCCTCCAAGGTGGACAGTGAGCGGGTGATCGGCAGGCAGGGAATGCTGGGAACGCATATACACCTGCATTCCCGGTGCCCCCCCCCCCCCTCTTTCCCTCGAGCAGATGTCCGGGCTCGGGCGGCCTCTCCAGCTGCAGCGAGGGAGGACTCCGGCCCCACCTGACGCACCCAGTCGTCCCCGCCAGATGGCGGCATCGTGGAGACGGTCTGGCCCTGATTGGTTGTTGGACACGTCGCTAGATGGCAGGTTAGGTCGGCACAGGTGGCTAATGCTTTTGGCCTAATGCGGCATGCCCTGTGACAGATCGGTACTTCAAGTAATTTGTACCCGAAGCCAACGGACCTTTTGTTTTTTGGGGACCAACGGGCCCAATTTTGTGAACTTGCATGGGTCCCACAGCACTATCTCTGTGGATTTCATAACTGTCATGCTTTTGTCGATTACATGACATCCATGCACGTACATGTAAGGTGGCCACGCGCCGCATCTCCATGTCTGGGGCCAAGCATATCAATATTGCGAATGGCCGTTGGCATTGATGTGCAGCGAAGATCACGACCTACCTGCAATGCTGTAGCAACACTACTGATTTGACCATATTAACACTGGAATTAGAGTCGACTGCACTCTGACTCTGAGTGAGATAGTTGACTACACTCTGACTGGTTTCAACACGGTTTTAGTCGAGTCCATACCACATTGACTCAGTAAGCCTTTGAATGATTCCGGTGTCTGCGCTGAGTCATCTGGGTCCGGAGTTCTCCGAGAGTCAATCAACTAGTTGACTCAGGTCCCTGGCTTTTGTTGGCTTAGTGGACTCAGGTGTCTGACTTAAGTCAGGATAGTTGACTCAGGTATCTGACCTAGGCTAGCCTGGCTGACTCAGGTCTTTAAGTTATTGACAACAACATCGATTTATCATTTTGGATCCGTTAATTGCGTGGAGAGTTTGCAGTTAAAGTATGTTTGTAGCAATATTCATTGGGCACCATTTTTGGGGAGACAGAAAGAGCGAAAAGGAGAATGTCTCCCATCCAGTAGTGTCCAGCATTGCAAGACAGCAACGAGGGACAGCGTAGTAGTGAGAATTCGAGGCTACCAGCTCAAGGCCTTTCTCGGATGACCGGCGATCGTACTAAGTCGTGTTCGTGTTGAGCCGCATTTGGCCGGCGCGTATTTGGCATCGACACATGCTAACAAAACGGACTATCACAGTCGGTAACACGACGCACCGACATCCAAGAACTTTCGATTCGCCCGCTGCGTCAAACCGCGCCACCGCACCAGTGCTGACGCCGGGTTTGGCTTCCCCGGGTGACCGAAGACCGACTGTGGGCCCGCCTGTCGCAGGGACGGGGGGGGCTGTTGGGCGGGAACAGGGACGCCTCTCTGATCAGCAGTCCCATACCTGCTTCAGAGAGCTAGCTGGCCCGCTCACCTTTATAGCCAAACCAGACGCACGCCCTGGGGCTGATCGGATGGCTCATGCACGACATAATACCCACCATGGCTTCTACGGAGACCAGAATATTCCTCATATGGTCAGGAAGTGACTGCAGACACTTGCACCACGGCTGTTGAGAGAGGTGTCACTTGCCAGAGTCAGTTTGAAGGCTGAACAGATAAAGTTGACATCAGTTAGAAGGCTGAGCAAATAAAGTCGACCCAAAATACTATCCAAGCCTGATTTCTCCCCGGACTTAAGTCACTTTGAATAGGGTCACTCATGCCAAAAGTTAGATAAGAAACATTTGGTCGCTTCCATTTGTTCTGTTTATGCTGAGAAACAACCTCCCTTTGAAACCAATGTCATAGTGATAAAGATGATAAAGGTTGATGATGCCATAGGTAGCGGTGTGTTTGTGATCTAGTGCACCAACAGCTCAAACACTTGCGACATCGCAGTGGCCCAGTGTACCCTTTTTACTGAGAGGCATCGAAGGAAGGCTCAAAAGAGCATTGAGGGAGCGCGACTAAACAATGGGGGGGGGGGGGTCAGCCCCCCCCCCCCCGGAGAGCATACAAAGGGCCCCCCCAAGCCTGTGAGTGGATGCTGAAGAAACAAATACTGCTGAAAATGCTTTTCATCGATGTGTCAGACATAACATAAGCACTGTTCATCATGATTTATTATAGAGATCGAACGAAATGAAATTGCGTGTGCTGAGCGGGTATTCATATTCCACGGGCAACAGGCGGCTTAGGATACGGTGCTACTGGTGATGTTGGGTCAGGGTGCGGTGCTACGGGTGATGTTGGGTCACAGGACGGTGCTCCGGGTGATGGTGAGTCAGGGTACGGTGCTACGGGTAATGTTGGGTCAGGGTACGGTGCTACAGGTGATGTTGGGTAATGGTACGGTGCTACAAGTCATACTGGGCCAGGGTTCAGTGCTACGGATGTTTTTGGGTAAGGGTACGGTGCTACCGGTGATGTTGGGTCAGGGTACGGTGCCACCGGTGATGTTGGGTCAGGGTACGGTGCTACGGGTGATATTGGGTCACAGTACGGTGCTACGGGTGATTTTGGGTCAGGGTACGGTGCTACGGGTGATGTTGGGCAAGGGTAAGGTGCTACAAGTAATGTTGGGTCAGGGTTCAGTGCCACGGATGTTTCTGGGTAATGGTACGGTGCTACCGGTGATGTTGGGTCAGGGTACGGTGCTACGGGTAATGTTGGGTCAGGGTACGGTGCTACGGGTGATGTTAGGTAAGGGTACGGTGCTACAAGTGATGTTTGGTCAGGGTACGGTGCTACGGGTGATGTTAGGTAAGGGTACAATGCTACGGGTGGTGTTGGGTCAGGGTACGGTGCTACGGGTATTGGGTGGTTTAGAATACGACATTACAAATGGGCTGCTTAGTTTTCGGTACTGCGGTGAATGAGCGGATAAGGGTATCGCGTTACGTGTAATGGGCTGATTTGAGCACGGCGCTGTGGGTAGCGGGTGGGTTTGGGTGCGGTGCTGTGGGTGGCAGGAGGGTTAGCGTACGGATACAGAGGGAAGCCTACACGACGCCATCTGCTTGTCCTCCTCGCACCCGCTGCGCATATGGTGCGGTTTGATATCTTCCGTTTTCTCGCCTGCTTCGGAGACAATAAGGTGGCGGCCGACGCGGCTGCGGGCGCAGGGGCTGCCATCAGCCCCGCAGACCGCCACACAGCTGACCTTCCGCCAGTTCTGGAGGAATGTTTTGATGCCAGACTGCACCGGTCCAGCAGTCGCTCGGGGAGTCGGATCGTCCCAGCCGAGCCGTGGCTATGTGCAGTAGTCACGGAATGTGTGGTGCTGTAATATGACTTGAGAGATATGCGTCCGAGGGGGGTGAGAGCGTGTCTAAGTTAGTTGCGGAGCCCGGGCGAAGAAGCGGTCGCTGTCAAAGATGTTGGCACGTGGGAGCGTCTTTACAGTCCGGTCTGAGGGGAGGGGCCGCTCGCCTTCAGTGACCCCTCTGACTCCGTTCCTGACCTGAGTCTATCGGATCGTACATAAACATTACACTCACGACTGCCGCACGTGGTCTGGATAACAACATTCTAAAAAAGCATGTCAGCCTCACACCTATGTTGCATGTAAAACTGGCTCAAGGAAATCGTGCATCAGAAAATACGATGATTCTGAAGACCGCGAACTCAAAGAGGCCCCTGTCTGCCGTAAAGGGCCGCCAAGGACAACAGGGAAGAAGAAAGACTACTTTCAAGCGCTGTCACAAAGAAGTGGAGAGGAGGCGCGGGATCCCATATCACTGTACAACATTAGGTAGAGCGATTGGGTCATCCAAAGGTCAGTATGAACTCAATCAATCCATAACTCTTAGTATGGAGTGTAGACAAAGTATACAACAAACGCAAACACTTCGATTGAAGTAAAAATATAAAAAACGGAGACCCGGCGAGGGAGGTAAAGGATCAGTGAGTGTGGCGACGTACCAGGGAGTGTGGTTACTGACCCAGCGAGGGCGGTAACAGGCAAGAGAGCCGGGCGGCGTAACAGCGTTCGAGCCGCTGCCGCAGAGCAACGC
The DNA here is from genome assembly GCF_011947565.3 of Pollicipes pollicipes. Lineage (NCBI taxonomy): Eukaryota > Metazoa > Arthropoda > Thecostraca > Pollicipedomorpha > Pollicipedidae > Pollicipes > Pollicipes pollicipes. The sequence goes on from NW_023595962.1 coordinate 27,440,544, forward strand.
CGAGATGCCGCCGGGGGACGGGTCCGAGCCGGGCGGCGTCAGCGAGTGCCACTGCCGCTACCTCTGCCTCGGAGATCCCAACTGCCGAGGGTACGGCTCCAGCGACACCTCGGCCGCCTGCCGACTGACCCACCTGCTGCCGACGCCGGAGAGGATGGAGGAGAGCACCGATGTCTGGCGCTGGCACGTGCGCACCGGTATCCGCCAGTTGGGCGAGCCGTGTACTACTACGAGCGACTGCTCGATTCTGGTAGCCGGCGCGATCTGCCAGGACAGCATGATAGATGATAGATGGATATGTGTGTGTATGTATGGACATGTCGACAGATATCCGGTCGCATGGCCCGGCTATGTCCATTTTCAAGCGCCGGCCATGGTTTTACAGATATATTTTACCGATCAGACCCGCTGGCGACTTCGTGCCAGCGCATAGTCCGAAATCCACCCGCAGTGTGGGAGGCAGTAGTTTTATGATGTTTGCATTCCACCTGTGGTGTATTTCCAGGCGGGAACGCTTAAACCATTCGGCATTTCAATGTAAGCGTCTTATACAACGGCGAGTTTTGTCGGTCAGAAATATGCCATGTTTTTTAGAAAAGTTTGCTTTTCCTCCATAATTTTTGAATGTGGTTATTGTATTTAGTCACAAGATCGATCCAAGCATTTTCGAGAAAAAATTATTTACACTTATCGTATTTCTCCTTTTTTTGATTTTAGTCCGAGCGGTTTGTACACAAACGACAGGAACGAAACTCCTCGGCAAGTTTCGAGCATTGCCATCAATACTGATTTCGCTGGAAACGGCGTAGCTCCGACGATTGTGGCAGATTATAGTGGAAGACCTCGCACAGCACGAACGTACGAAGCTCGCCCACCTCATATTGCAACGGAAGCAATCGTATTTATTCGAAGGGCTGAGACCAAAGAAGCCGTTACAGACGTTACAGACGACACGATTTTCGACTCGATATCAATGCAAAACAAACAGGGGCGTACTTAAAATGCGTACGCATTGCTCGGGAAGTACCTGCACGCTTTGCTAAGAATTATAACGAATACGGAGAACGCACGACCGGATCCTTCAGGGGGAAAAATAAGACACCAGCCTTGTGTGACGTCAGTAATGGCACGCTTCACCGTTATATACTCAAAATCAACACACTACACAGAGATGATCTGAGTAGCAAGCTCACTGCATCCAAGAAACAGAAACACATTCTCTGACCACGACCTGCCTGCCGACGCTTGGCCAGTACGACAGACAGTAACTGCGCCATCTGCTGGCCAACAGGCATCACACCTCAGCGCAACGGGGCGGGTCTGTGTGACGCCTGCTGGGAGGTGACCACGACAGGACCGGCTCAGCACAGCGGACCTCCGGGGCTGACACAGCCCTCAGCACGGTGTCAATCACGCACGGTCGCCCGAAACAGTACGCACTGCGGCCTCCGAATTCAGGAGCACACGTCCAGGGCGCCGCCGGGGTAAGGGGGGGGGGGGGGGCATCTTTGTCACATTGCCTTGTGTTGCTGTCTGGCTTTGGCTGTAGAATCGGCAGCCATGCACGCACCCAGTGAGAACTTGGCTTTATCTGTCATGAACTTGGCTTTATCTGCGAACACTCTTATTGGTGTCGTAGTCCCCAGTCCCTGCTATTACACGAAGCGCATGCGTTACACGGACTGCTCAGTCATGAACTCTCGGCAACAGAGTGACGTCTTTAGAGCGTTGATAAGGTCCTCAGCGCACTTCCCCTGGAGTGCAGCGCCTACGCCTGTCTGATTCAGGGCTCGCTCAGTCGTGGCTACAGTCCTTTCGGTCAACAATGATCATCTGAAAGCTATGGAAAGGGGACTGGCTGAGTGTTGGGCAGGGCCGCATGCATCTGAGAGTCAGATTTATGCCATCTGCCACTGAGATTTACTCCGTACAGGTAACTTGTTGGGGACGGTAAGCAGACGACCGGGCGTGTTTCCCGCCAAGGTGGACAATAAGCGGACGATCAGGCGTGTTTCCCGCCAAGGTGGACAATAAGCGGACGATCAGGCGTGTTTCCCGCCAAGGTGGACAATAAGTGAATGATCGGACGTGTTTCCCGCCAAGGTGGGCAGTGGGCGGATGATCAGACGTGTTTCCCGCCAAGGTGGACAGTGGGCGGATGATCGGGCGTGTTTCCCTCCAAGGTGGACAGTGGGCGGGTGATCGGCAGGCAGGGAATGCTGTGAACGCATATATACCTGCATTCCCGGTGCCCCCCCCCCCCCCCCCGCCCCCGCCCTCTTTCCCTCGAGCAGATGTCCGGGCCCGGGCGGCCTCTCCAGCTGCAGCGAGGGAGGACTCCGGCCCCACCTGACGCACCCGGTCGTCCCCGCCAGATGGCGGCATTGTGGACACGGTCTGGCCCTCATTGGTTGGTTGTTGGACACGTCGCTAGATGGCAGGTTCGGTCGGCACAGGTGGCTGCTGCTCTGGGTCTGATGCGGCGTGCCTTGTGACAGTTCGAGACCTCAAGTGATTTGTACTCGAAGCCAACGGGCCTTTCGTTTTTTGGGGACCAACGGGCCAAATTTTGTGAACTTGCAAGGGGTCCCACAGCACTATCTCTGTGGATTTCATATCTGTCGTGCTTTTGACGATTACATGGCATCCATGCACATACATGTAAGTACACGTAGCACCGCACTTCCATGTCTGGTGCCAAGCATATCAATATTGCGAATGGCCGTTGGCATTGATGTGTAACGAAGGTCACATCCTACCTCCAATGCTGTAGCAACCTTACTGATTTGCCCACATTTACAAAAGAATTCGATCTCCACTCTCACTCTGAGTGTGATAGTTGACTAAAATCTGACTGATTTCAGCACGTTTTTAGTGGAGTCGACCTCCAATTGACTCAGCAAGCTTTTGAATGGTTCCGGTTTTAACACCGAGTCATTTGAGTCCCGATTTCTTCGAGATATGGTCAGTCAACAAGCTGGCTCAGGTCTCTGACTTAAGCTAGCCTGGTGGACTCAGGTGTCTGACCTAGATTAGCTTAGTTGACTCAGGTCTCTGGCTTGTTGCCCCAAAAAATGCTTCAGCATTTGGGATCCATTCATTGCGTGGGTAATTTTGCCATTTAAGTGTTTGACCGCATTTGGCCGGCGCGCATCTGGCACCGACACATGGTAACAAAAAGGGCGATCACAGTCGGTAGTACAACGCACCGACATCCAAGAACTTTTGATTCGCCCTCTGCTGCTGACGCCGGGTTTGGCCTCCCCGGGTGACCAAAGACCGACTGTGGGCCCGCCTGTCACAGGGACGGCGGACAGGCGGACGGGGACAGGGACGCCTCTCTGATCAGCAGACCCTTACCTGCTTCAGACAGCTGGCTGGCCCGCTCACCTTTATAGCCAAACCAGACGCACGCCCTGGGGCTGATCGGATGGTTCACGCACGACATAATACCTACCATGGCTTCTACGGAGACCAGAATATTCATAATATGGTCATTAAGTGACTGTGCCATAGACAGTTGCACCACGGCTGTTGAGAGAGGTGTCACTTTCCACAGTCACTTTGAAGGCCGAACAGATAAAGTTGACATCAGTTAGAAGGCTGAGCAAATAATTTCGACCGAACCTAAAATTCAAGCCTTATTTCTCCCCGGACTTGAGTCGCTTTGAATAGCGTTCCTCATGTCAAAAGTTAGATAACAAATATTTGGTCGCTTCCATTTGTTCTGTTTATGCTGAGAAACAACCTCCCTTTGAAACCAATGTCATAGTGATAAAGATGATAAAGGTTGATGATGCCATAGGTAGCGGTGTGTTTGTGATCTGTGCTACGGCTGACGTTAGGTAAGGGTACAGTGCAACGGGTGATGTTGGGTCAGGGTACGGTGCTACGGGTGATGTTGGGTCAGGGCACGGTGCTACGGGTAATGGGTGGTTTAGGGTACGGCGTTACAAATGGGCTGCTTAGTTTACGGTACTGCGGTGAATGAGCGGATAAGGGTATCGCGTTACGTGTAATGGGCTGATTTGAGCACGGCGCTGTGGGTAGCGGGCGGGTTTGGGTGCGGTGCTGTGGGTGGCAGGAGGGTTAGCGTACGGATGCAGAGGGAAACCTACACGACGCCATCTGCTTGTCCTCCTCGCACCCGCTGCGTATATGGTGCGGTTTGATATCTTCCGTCTTCTCGCCTGCTTCGGAGGCAATAAGGTGGCGGCCGGCGCGGCTGCGGGCGCAGGGGCTGCCATCAGCCCCGCAGACCGCCACACAGCTGACCTTCCGCCAGTTCTGGAGGAATGTTTTGATGCCAGACTGCACCGGCCCAGCAGTCGCTCGGGGAGTCGGATCGTCCCAGCCGAGCCGTGGCTATGTGCGGTAGTCACGGAATGTGTGGTGCTGTAATATGACTTGAGAGATATGCGTCCGTGGGGTGGTGAGAGCGTGTCTAAGCTAGTTGCGGAGCCCGGGCGAAGAAGCGGTCGCTGTCAAAGATGTTGGCACGTGGGAGCGTCTTTACAGTCCGGTCTGAGGGAGGGCGCCGCTCCCCTTCAGTGACCACTCTGACTCCGTTCCTGATCTGAGTCTATCGGATCGTACATAAACATTACACTCACGACTGCCGCGCGTGGTCTGGATAACAACATTCTAAAAAAGCATGTCAGCCTCACACCTATGTTGCATGTAAAACTGGCTCAAGGAAATCGTGCATCAGAAAATACGATGATTCTGAAGACCGCGAACTCAAAGAGGCCCCTGTCTGCCGTAAAGGGCCGCCAAGGACAACAGGGAAGAAGAAAGACTACTTTCAAGCGCTGTCACAAAAAAAGTGGAGAGGAGGCGCGGGATCCCATATCACTGTACAACATTAGGTAGAGCGATTGGGTCATCCAAAGGTCAGCATGAACTCAATCAATCCATCGATCTTAGTATGGAGTGTACACAAAGTATACAACAAACGCAAACACTTCGATTGAAGTAAAAATATAAAAAACAGGGACCCGGCGAGGGAGGTAGAGGATCAGTGAGTGTAGCAACGTACCAGGGAGTGTGGTTACTGACCCAACGAGGGCGGTAATGGACCTGGCGAGGGCGGTAACGCGCCCGACGAGGTTGGTAGCAGACCAGTGAGTGTGGTGGCGACGGACCCAGCGAGGTTGGCAAGAGACCAGGGAGTGTGGTAACGGACGCGCCGAGGCCGGTGACAGATCGAGGAGTGTGGTAACGGACGCGCCGAGGCCGGTAACGGACCGGGGAGTGTGGTAACGGACCTGTCAGGGTGGTAACTGACCCGGCGGGGTGGTAACGGACCCAACGGGGATGGTAACGGACCCGGCGGGGATGGTACGGACCAGGGAGTGTGGTAACTGCCCCGGCGGGAATACGAAAGGACCACGAAGTGTGGTAACGGACCCGGTGAGGATGATAACTGACCCAGCGGGGGTGGTCACGATCCTGGCGATGGTGGCAACTGACCCGGCGAGGGTGGCAACAGACCCGAGGGGGGGGGCGGTACGACCACCGCGGCGCCTCGCTGCACAGGACGGACGCCGTCCTAACTGGCGTGGGACACGCGGAGCAGTACGTCACGGTCGCTACAGCAAGACGGTGATACTACGGCCTCGAGGTGGCGTGCAGGTCGACTCGGAACGCCGTAACGAGCCGGGCTCATCCGGTTCTGGCCCCACCTCTCCTATGGACGCGCCACGGTCTTGGTAAGGGCGGGCAGGGTTGACAAAGGGTCTCCAAGTGGTCAGGCCCCCCCCCAAAAAAAAATGAAGAAAGTATAACTTTGCATATGGCGGATTTAGTGTCGAGGAGCACACGATTTTCGTTGATTTTCTCCACGTCAATATTCTTCAACTGGAACAGAACCCAAATACTACCTGAAAATGTAATTTGAGTCGTAGTTTGAAGCGAATAAACTAAATGAAGCGGGTGACTGCACAGAAAAACACCATTGGTGATATTTATTCTACAATGGCTCAGTGAATTATTTCTAAATCGATTGATCTCAGAGGTGCTAGCAGAATTTGTTCTGGGTACTACAGAGATATTGAAGACCCTTGGACACTGAACGTCTCCAATGTGGTCAAACATCCGTAGTAACATGATTAACCCACATTATTTCGACACACTCTAACTTTGTTTAGATTCGATTTGTGACAAAAATTACGTCACATATTCTTGGACACGCGACTTGCAATTCTTCAAGAAAAAACGCGACGCCCGACGTTGCAGACTCCATAGGCCACGCGGTGCTGGGCCCTTGGCTAACGCTGAGCGGGGGCCAACGGGCGGCCGAAAATGATCGCACGTCTCAGACAGGGATACTTTTGAACACTTTATCAGGGGCGGATTCAGAAGGGATGACCACGGGGCCACGGTCCCCTTGAGCCTCGAAGGGGCCATAGGCTCCGAGGGGCCCCTAGTTGAATGAACAGGTACAGTTTTTAAATACAAAACGCAACAAAATTGGACATCTTTGGATTTCCAGGCGAGCAGGAACAGTTGCAAGCGAAAGCGAACGGCCCACAAGAAGAAGATAAATATCCTCAATATTGGAAGAGTTGTTTGCTGGGAATTTTAAGCCTTATCACGCTGCCCTGGCGGCTCCATGCTGTTTCCGGGGGCCTATATGCCTACTTGCAGGGTCATTCCGATCACGAAGAAGCTTTCAGTGCTGTTTCCGGAGGCCTATATGCCTACTTGCAGGGCCATTCTGATCGTGCAGGAGCCTTCCATGTTGTTCTTGATTTCTCTGTGTTTGCTCGGAGGGCCCTGCGCTCTTGCTGGGCACTTCCTGCTAGCGTGTCGGAGCGCTCTTATCAGTCAAAGGTCTTCCACGGATTCTTTCCTCTCGCAAGAAAGGCTCTGTGGGCTATAGCCAGGGCCTCACACCTTTAACCTGCCGGGGTATTCTTGGTTGCTCAGGGTTCCCTCACGTTGGTCTCGGTTAATCTACCGACACGCTCTTGTCGGGGCCTTTTCTGATAAGCTGCTCGGGCACATTCGATCGTTCGGGGGGCCCTCTACATTGGGTCTTAGGTACGTCATACTTGAATGGGACCCCTCTGTTCGTTTTTTTCGGCCGCACTGAATTATTCGGGGGGTCTGTGCATTGGCTATTGGTGCTTCGATTCAGAGCCCTATGCTCCCGTCGGCGGCCATGTAATAATCTGCTTGGTATGCTTCATCTTTCGGGAGCCCTCCACAATGAGTTAAAGGTAATTCTTATTTGAACAGAGGGCCTTACGCTCTTGTTGTGGCCGCTTCTGATAAGCTGCTTGGAAACATTCGATTGTTGGGCGGCCTCTGCGTTGGGCCTTGGGTACTTTCTATTTGAATGGGGAGCCCCACGCTCTTGATAGGGGCCTATCTGTTAGCTTACTCTGGCGCACTTGGTCATTCGGGGACCCTCTGCGTCATGTGATGGGCATATCATATTTGAACGGAAGGCCCCACGCCCTTGTCGGCGGCCCCATCTGTTAACCTGCTCGGGCGCACTCGATTATTCGGGGGCCCTGCACATTGTGTCTTGGGTAGTTTTGATTTGAATGAACGGCCTACGCTCTTGTCTGGGGCCATCTGTTTACCACCTGGGCCACACTGAAATGTTCGGGGGCCCTGTATATCGGGTCTTGGTATTTGAATTTAGGTCCCTACAGTCTTGCGGGGGTAATCTGATAATCTTCTCGGGTACACTCCATCTTTCGGGGGCCCTCTGCCTTAAGGTAATTCCTATTTTGATGGAGGACCCTTCGGTCTCGACGGGTACCTTGACTTGACTTCGCCTATATGTATGTGAACCTGCTGGAGCACTGGCCCTGCTATCTTGTCAGTGGCGCCATCTGTTACCCGTTCGGGCGCACTGGATTATTCCAGGGTTCTCCTTGTTGCGTCTTAGGTACTCCTTATTTCAATTGATGGCCCTATGTTCTTGGCAGATCCCATCTATTAAGCTGCTCGGGCTGGTGACGGATACAGAGGGGGGGGGGGGGGAAGGCAGGGGTCCATGCCGAGGGGACCCATAGGTTCCAAAGGAGCCCATAACCGGCCGAACGAACGCAGCCTTCTAAAAAGAACTTCTTTGGATCTACAGACGACCAAGAACAGTTGCTGGCAAAAGTAAAGAGTTTATAAGCAGCGTTAATTTTTTGCTGACTGAGACGGTGTTGCTGGGGGGAATTTTGAGACTCATTACGCTGTTCAGAGGCATTACGCTGTTGCCCGGACCCTATATGTCTACTTGCCCGGTCAATCTGATCGCTAAGAAGCTTCCACGTTACCCTTGATATCTTTGCGTTTGCTCGCAGGGCCTAACGCTGCTTTTGGTACGCTATCTGCTTCCGTGTGTGAGCACTCTTGATCGATGCAGGTTTTCCTCTAGAGATTTTCCCGTTCGCCCGACAGGCTCTGTACGCTTTTTCCGAGGCCCCGTACGTTGGAGTACACGCAGTTGCCCAGGGGCCCTTCATATTAGTATCGGGTTTTTCCACTTGTTCGGAGGGCCTCGTACTCTTGCTGGAACTCATACATGATAAGGTACGGAGACACTCGATGCTCATGGGCCCTCCATCCTGATCGGAGGCTCTTTCCCTTTGATATCATTTCGGAGGACTTTTCACTCCTGTCAAGTCTCTTGCAGTTAACCTGGCCGTGCACTCTTGACCGCACAGGGGTATTAATTCATAGTTCTGGGTGATTCCCCTTTGCTCAGAGGGTTCTGTGCTTTGGCCGGGCCTTATATATCCGCCTGCCGGAACACCACCAGTTGTTTAGGGGACCATGACGTTGGTCTTGAGTTATTTTGCTTGCTTTTAGGATCCTATACTTACTGACGAGAGCCTGTTTGTTGTCCTCTTGTGGCACCCATGATCGCCCAAGTTTCGTCTCTTTTGGCCTTGGTACCTTGGCCTGATAGCAGCAGTCGGGTATGCGCCGACGAAATTTTGCGCACAATTGTCGAAAGTAATTTTGCGTGCCACCGACGCTGTATGTGTCATTTCCCTAGGCTATTGAGTACGTAACTTATTACTATCGCGCATGACGTTTTTAGCACATTTTGAATGCTGGGATATTTTGTACTCGTTTGTATGTAAGGAAAAATGATGCGTTAGTCATCAGCCATCAGCTGTTAACATCGCCTAACCGGCCAGCCGTAAATAAGCTTATCAAGTCCGTGCTTGGTTTTGATGGTGTTTAGCAGCCAACTTGATTTCATTTTGCCTGTTTTTTTAGAAACACTCAGGCTCAAAATCACAGAATTTAACATTATCCGTAGAAAGTAAGTAGGCTCCATGTGTATGCATACGGGGCACGCCTAGCTTTATAGGGCTGCGCTCAGTATGATCAGATAGTTTAGCTGTCCTTTGTCATTTTTTAACCTCATTTTAATTCACGCTACTGAACATTGTTTAGACTCGTTACCTTTTCCAGACGAGATGTTCGATGGATAGAGCCCTAGGGGGCACATCATCGTTTCCGGCTAGGGTCTCAAGGGCCTCTCCGTTCCCGCGCGAGGTGCCTACCGGCCGTCATTCTAGCGACACGGAGGCGGCGATGCCTGGTCGATCCGGCGGACCTCAGAGGGGTACATCATATGTTGGTCCCCTCCCTGACGCGGGAGGCCCTCTGACCCAACCACTTGACCCCGCATCGACGTACGAGCCCTAACTCAAGCAAAAAGATCCCGTTTCGCTGCATGGGGCCCTATCATTAGCACAAAGGCTCCAGTTTGCTTAACCAGCCTTCGGCTGAAATGTGCGTGAGAGCTCCTGTTCGGTACTGGGTCTCCTTGCTGACACAGCGCCCTTTTACCGTCCCACTGAGGCTCTGGTCATAAGTTCTCGTATCTTCTGTTGTTGTCACAGGGCCCGACTCACACAACAAGCCCCCTAGCATTCGGGGTGACGTTCCTGCCCCCGTGCCCGAAATGTTCCCCTGGCTGACTTGGGACCCCTTGCAAACACAGAATACCCCGCTAGGCACTGTGCTCCCCTGGCTGACACAGGGGCCCTTACTTGCTCAGGAGCCCCGACCAATGTAGGTCGCTGGCGGCGGCCTTGTCCCTGCTTGGGAGATGTGTCGTCAGGCCCAGACAGACACGGAGTCGGCCATCCGACGCTGGTGGTGCTGCCCGACAAAGAGACTCTCGTCAACTCAGAGGGCCCCCAATCGATACAAAGGGCCCTATGACTGACATTTGACCGCCGCACCGCGCGTGCGACACTGGGAGAGTCGCGTATTTTTACACCACGGCCGCTAGTGATCGGTCGCTCAAGCAGCCACGAAATCGATCAGCTGTTACGCCGTGCCATTGCGGCATCGAGGGAGGCCATCGTCCCAAACGCTGTCCGTTTTGTCAGAGTCCAATCTGTTAACTTACTCGGGCACCCTCGATTATTCGGGGCCCTCCACATAATGTCCTGCGTACTTGCTATCTGAATGGAGGACCCTACACACTTGTCGGGAGCCCATGTGTTCGCCTGCCCGGCCATGTTGGGGACCTAGCGTTCAGAGGCCCTGCATATTGGGTCTTGGTGTATGAATTTAGGCCCCTACACTCCTGCAGGGGCCATCTGATAATCTGTCAGGCACTATCCACCCATTGATTTGTAGATCATGATGGACCTCTATACATATGCATACGTAGCACGCCTAGCTTTAGAGCTGCACGCAGTAAGATGGGTTTCCGTACTTCACTTTGCCTGTTGTTCCATAATACATAGCCTCAACTTACAGGATTTAACGTGATCTGTAGAACATGAATGAGCTTCATGTATATGCATACATAGCACGTCTAGCTATATAGGGCTATATATATATATATATATATATATATATATATATATACCCCGTATATATGTATACCTATATATATATATACCTATATATATATATATATATATATATATATATATATATATATATATATATATAGCCGGCCCCAAACTCTACGGGGCCCAACAATGTTGCGTGCCCCCCCTCCACCCACCTGACGAAATCCTGGATCCGCCCCTGAGCACATAGCGATGTATGTGATAACACTGCCTTCCACGCAGCACCCACCCTTGGTGCTGCTTAACCACATATCTTTTTTGACCCCTACGTGAGTTGGCGACGCCGTAATGACTTCTCTGAAACCTTCGAGTTTTCTTGCTGGGGAAAATTTCCCCAGTTGAGAAGGCCTGTAATAGACATCAATGTCACAATGGTTTCAAGGTGGTTTTCGCACTGCTGCCTCCATGTTGTCATTTAACGGTACTACAGACGGCTATTAGCGGCCATTTTACGGCCATTTTACAGAGCTAGGTCCAGGGGTGATAAAACCTGCCGACTTGGAGAAGACAGGCGACAAAAAGTGCATATATTCATGCGAAGCTTGGTGCCAAAAATGGCTTCTGGCGGCAAAGTTTGGTGATGGTGAAGACGATAAAATACAACACTCTATGCAAAATAACATGAGGTTTCCATGCATAGATATAATGCCTCCGTGGTAATAAATTTCGTCACGCAACACAAGCAAACATCTCTGTAAAGATTATTTGCCGTATTCTACTGCACCCTGGTATCTTTCCTAGGTTTCATTCCGACCCGGCGACAAAAACATCCGATGATTTTTAGTTGGTCGGCCAACTCGATGATAGGCCGGCGACAAATCAGTGTATTCCGTATGGCCCGGTCGGTCGGGCCGATCCACTGTTTTTAACAGCCTCAGCCTAACAGCCCTTTTAACAGCCTCTCAGTGTCCCAAACAAGACAGCATAAAGTGCTGAAAAAGATCTACATATGGGAATTCATCTGGCCGCGAGGGCGTGTTTCAAGTGTTGCGACGCGACCAATACGAAGTGGGCGGTGACTTTCGATGCACTGCAACTTTGCAAGTGGCATTTCCGTTGCAATGTCATGAATACCAGCTAAGAGTTTAATTTCTGGCCTTGTTTTCTTCGTTTACTGTGCCGTGATTAGTATGCTGTCCTCAGCGACGAGAGGCATTGACAGTTCAGGGTAAGTCGGCGAAATGATTCGATCAAGGTAGAAATTTACCTGTGATTATCCAACTCACCTTTTCAAGACACCGAAAAGGCTGTTGACTCATTGAAGCAGTCACAAGCGATCAGCCTTCTTCCCCTTCAAAGAACCGTGGATTTGACGTTGAAGTCTGATGGCACTCCTCGTGAAGAAGAATGACAGGAGGTGATAGTAGTTCTGAAATACCAATTTATGCCATTTTGTGCTTGTCCTGATTGAGAAAGGCTACCAGTCACATAGATCTTCAAATCATGAGTGTTCCTACTTTTTATTCAGTTCACGGCTGAAACCCTCTCCCCTAAGTTTATGGAGAAGTGTACTTAGCTGGCAGACATCGGTATTTTGGGAACACATTGCATATATGCCTCGTGGAGGCCCCCATATCTGACGTCATTCCCAGTGTCGCTTGCTACTGGTTCGGAATCTCCCATGCATTCTGCTGCCCCGGCAATCGAGGTCCTTCGTTATTTTTTTTCTTGGGGTGGAGGAAAGCAAATCCAGCCGTAGATGGCTTTTAAACGTGAGGTCCCGGCAAGTCCCGAAGGTGGAAGAAAACTCCTGTCGTGATTGGGCTGTCTCATTAGTCTAGAAAAGGTGCGCTTGCTTTCCTAACAGTAGCACTCATCCCGACATTCCTTCAAGGGCAGTGTATGACTGAATGCTTCCGTTATGTACATGATATTGAAAATTGCAGTGATAAAAGAAACTCTTGATGATAGGCTGATTGCTGACACGCTTCTGGGCATGGACTAAATGACCTCTTTGTCATGTGGTATCGCATTACGCTACTCAATTTTGTTTTGTCGCCGACAATTTTTCCTCGAAAAATTTTGTCGGCGACAAAACGTACACTTTTAGCAGCCCTGGCCAGGTCAGGGCCTGGCTGCGTGACCGTGACATAACAGAGAATGCTGCCCTCCTTACCCCTCCCAGCCGTCACCACAACTGCGGCAGTCATCGCCACCGCCGTCACCACCGCTCCGGTCACCATCACCACCGCCGTCACCAACGTTTCGGTCACCATCACCACCGCCGTCACCAACGTTCCGGTCACCATCACCACCGCCGCCACTGCTCCGGTCACCGTCTCCGCCGTCACCACCGTTCCGGTCACCATCACCACCGTCACCACCGGTCCGGTCACCATCACCACCGTCACCACTGCTCCGGTCACCATCACCGCCGTCACCACGTCTCCGGTTGCCACCGCCACCCCCGTTGCCCTTGCCGCATGTACTTATGTGAGTCTGGTTGCATAGAAACGGACTGCACGGAACCGGAGCTGCACATTTTGAATGCGTGCAAAATATCGTGTACGATTGGTGTAACTGCTACAACGACTGGGGGACATCTTCCAGAATTCTCGCGGAATGGGGTTTGTCATCGAATTTTGCATGTGTAATGCACCTTGTACACTTCCCCATTCCAAATACAATTTTCGGCCAGGTCGTTCCTTCTTTCCAGCTTAACCTCCCCAGTTTTGATCCGTTTCCTAATCTCAGGGATGTCGTTACCCCCCCCCCCCCTGAATTTCATCCAATAAATGCAAAGCTATTTCCAAAAATGACGGGGGATTTCATTCCTTGTATATTGTATACATCATTGTGTACATATACATCCACGCAACTTTCCCCTCCATTAAAGCTTTGCACTACACATGGCTTGAAACAACTAATTGGTGAAATGTGCGAGACGGATTTTCTGTTTTTTAAGTGTTTCTAAAAACGCAACGGAGTAACAGGGTTAAACAACTTTCGTTACTTATCCTGTACAGGAATGGAGTAACGAATAACGGAACTACCTTCCTAAAGTAACGGAGTAGCGAGTAACGGAACCTCTTTTTATGTAGCGGTCTCCAACAACGCCGCCGTCCGTAACGACGAACCCATCCTCAACGGAATATGAATTGATGGCTCAGAGCTGCGCTCCACGTCCAGAAGACCATCCAACGGCTGGTTTGAACGTCACATCACCGTGTTGACTGCAGCGCTTAGCAGCGATCGACTGACTTTGCACCTGGCCGTCGTCGTCGTCGCCGCGTTCCCCAGCGCCCAGTCCCTCCTCAGACAGTGGCGGAGGTCAGTCACGCCATGGGGCGCCTCCGGCTGATTATCGCCCTCCTCTGGCTGGCCGAGGCGGCGGCGGTGGACGGGTCAGCGCGTCAGGGGGCGGCCCTGCCGGCCAGGGCGTTCGCGTTCGAGCCGCTGCCGCAGAGCAACGCCGAGATGCCGCCGGGGGACGGGTCCGAGCCGGGCGGCGTCAGCGAGTGCCACTGCCGCTACCTCTGCCTCGGAGATCCCGACTGCCGTGGGTACGGCTTCAGCGACACCTCGGCCGCCTGCCGACTGACCCACCTGCTGCCAACGCCGGAGAGGATGGAGACGAGCACCGATGTTTGGCGCTGGCACGCGCGCACCGGCGTCCGCCAGTTGGGCGAGCCGTGTGCTACTGCGAGCGACTGTTCGCTACTTGTGACTGGCGCGATCTGCCAGGACAGCACCTGCGCGTGCCGGCCGCCGCTGGAGGAGGAGGACGGCCGCTGCCGCAAGACGGGCAACTTCAGCGCGGTGGGCACCGGTCGGCTGACCTCCAGTGTCCTGTTCGAGGCTCCGGGAGCATCCACCGACGACTGCGCTGTCGTGTGCGCCGACAACCTCACCTGCATCGCCTTCGACTTCGCGACGACCGAGCAGCGCTGCACGTTCTACTCGGAGAGCATCACCAGCGACACCGGCTCGGGCCGCGACGTGCAGTCGTTCGTCTGGCACTTCCCGCGGCCGGACGGCACCCCACCACCCGACTACCGCCTTGTGGGAGATGTGCACCTCGTGACCCGCAACGTCACCACCGCCGCGGAGGCGCCGCGGACATGCTACCTGGACGGCGCCATCGCCGCGCCGCCACCGTTCCCGCCGATGGCGCTGCTGGCTGTCCTCGGCCCGCCGCAGGCCACCCTTCCCGTCGTCGGGATTGACGACCTGGTGAACACGGACAGCTTCGTCTCCAGCGACGGGACGCCGGCAAACGTGACTTGGGCTCCTGGTGAGCCGAGTAACGGGGGTGGCGTGGAAGACTGCGTGGAGATTTACTTCGCCGGAAGCGTCAACGACATCCCTTGCGACTCGAATCGCGGCCCGGCGCTCTGCCAGTACGTCGGCGAGAACCTGGCGCTCGGCAAGCTCAGCTGGATGAACCGGCATCACATATCATATCCGCCCCAGCGCGGCAACGACGGCAACCCGGTGAGCATCCTCCATGGCCGGAACGACGGCACTGCGCCGCCGGTGCGCACCTGGACCGTCGACCTGGGCGCCCCGGTCCAGGTGAGCAGCGTGCTGTACGTGGCCCGTGATCGTTATTCTGGCCGCAACCGCAACACAGAGATCCGCGTCGGCAGCCATCCGCAGGCGTTCGACGAGCGCCACTCGGCGCGCTGCGTTCTTCGGGAGGCTCAGTTCGTGTGGAAGGACTTCGCCCGGTTGTTCCGCTGCGCCACGCCGCTGACCGGCCGCTACGTCCGCCTGATTCGCCGAAACGAGGTCATGGACTTTGCCGAGCTGGCCGTCTTCGGGAACCGGCTAGAGCGGCCGTAGCACTGCCGCCAGCCGCCAGCCGCCATCGCGACTTCTGGAGCCGCCGCCTCAGTGACGCTGGGGAGCGAGATGTCAGCACGGGTGGGGGGGGGGGGGGGGGGGGAGTGGGGAGGGGGGAGGTCAAGGCGGCGCTTGGGATGGTCACCACAGTCTCCGTGACCACGCCTCACCTTCGCCATGGGTAATGCCAAGCCGCCGGTGAAGGAGTTCCAGGTGTGAAGACCACGTGGCGAGGCGTGCATGAGAGGGATTAATCGAAGGAAGAAAATCCTACACACAATGCATCAACATGGATACGGACCCGTCCGCTCTGGCGGTCATTGATAAGGGCGATCATCTCGTGTGAGTGGCTCAACACCCTCCTCCTTCTTTTCCCCATTGTCTTCCCCTCAACAATCAGCACCTAACTCTACCCTACTTTCCCAAACATGGGCAGCGAGACTGAGGAGCCGGCTGACCTAGGTAGATACCTGGTCAGCGGACGGCGGCTGTGAGGCGCGAGCAGACGCTTATCCGTCGCATTCTACTCCGCGCTTCTTGTTCGTTCTTCTGCATGGTTTTCAAGAAAAGTTGTCGTTTTTTAGTGTATGTTTCTGAAATTACCTGAGATTACGAAAATCATTTTATTTAGATTGTTTGCTCGCACCTTTTGTTACGTTGCAGAACGATGCCACATATTGACAGCAAGGCCATAATTACGTATTAGCTATGGGGCACTAGTCCCGATGAAAACATGGTGGTGACCGGCGCTGGTGACCTGTGACCCGGGTGTCATCTCGGGTGTGTCATCGCCATCACGTCCCCGACCATCTGGTGTGGGGTGCGGTGGTGTTCCGCGCACCAAGGCATCACAGCAGAGCACTCTCGCCTCGACGAGAAGCCGCCTGTTTTTCGTATCTCCATAGAGTGTTCAGCCGCGCCCCAGAGCCGGCTGCCGCTGGCACCGGTCCCCACCGCTCCCCGAAACTAAGCAATGTTGGTTCACCCACCCGACGGATTGCTTGGATGCGGTGCACGCTATGTTGTTTACGCCTTTTGAAGCTTGTAGTGTATGACATTGCTGACTTTTTTCATGTAAACGTTTGGTTCTAGTGTGAACACTTGTTTTATCGCGTGGCTCGAGCCGGCCAAGGCCAGGGGTTTAGTTCCACAAAATCATTTGGGGTGTTTGCGAAGGCTAGACCTGCCATCAAAATCGGGCCATCCAAAATCCATGCTTCTCCCCGAAAGGGTTCATTTCGTCCTCAAAATAAGGGCTTGAGCCCCCATGGAAAACACAACAAAATATTATGCCACATTCCTCGTGCAGCTCGGACCCCTAAATCAGACCCTAATCTTCGGCCCAGGGACTAAACGACCCCTGGGAACTAAAGGCACCAGCACCTCCATCACTACCAACACCTCCAGCACTACGAGCATCTGCAGCTCCACCAGCACCTTCAGCACCACTCACCAAAGCGATACGGAACAGCGGCGACAAAGAGCTGTCGCCACCCAACCGGTCCGTACATCACAGAGAGGTCCGTGCTTCGCTTGTGGCTACCAGCTGTCGAAACCGTCGCCCTCCGTCGCCGCAGGTCATACAGAACAAACCACCGTAAACCACCGTTTGGATGGACGCGGCGGCAACGCGACGGCTGGTGTGAGTCCAGTAATTACGTGCCGTCAGGCACGAGGCCGCGGTCGGTGCCACATTGCAATGGTTGATGGGTTTACTTTCTGTTGTGCTGGGCGGCGGTCTGAATTCATTCCGCTCGATTCGAAAGCAAGTGCTGCAGTCGCGTCCGGTTATGTCGGTAAATTTGAGGAAGGGCCGCGCAATGGTACCGTGGTAGGCCGCCCGTCAGCTCAAATGGTCCGACCGCTTGAGTTATGAGCGGAACAGTCCCCTCCTGTCAACAAGTCTGGCAAGAACTAACCGGCCACAAAACCAAGGGGATTCTGGGAAAGAATCTCCTGGACGTGTATTTATGTGGAGAGGACCATTATATAATACAGAAACATCCAATTCCCCCCCCCCGTGATAAGAGAATCGGAGCTTGTGACCAAAATAATTCAAAGTAGAGGACAGCGGGTTGATTTAAACGAAGTGCCCCACCATTTGGGGTGTATTTCAAAAACATGCTCTTGTGAAACCTCTGGACCAATTTGGCCTAATAAAACCACTGGGTAATGCCATTGCAGCACCGTCAATACGTAAAAAGGATATGAATTTTAATTCTTTTTGAGTCCCAATTACGCTTTAAGCTTTTTGTTATAGCACTGCACCTCTTTCCTGTAGTCGCGACCAGCGTTGTCATGACAACGACGGTGCCTTCTTTACTGGCGCGAATAAAAGAACGTTTGTTATTGGCCCAGGGGGTAACGGCCTGTAACAAAGAAGTTGGTTGGTTAGTTGAAGCCTGAATCAGTGCGCGACATGGATCATGTGATAGTCCCATTCCCAAAGCCGAGGTGCGCCTCGAAATGAGCCGCTGCAGCAATGGCCGGGGGAAATCAAAGCCAAAATATAACGCTCTGTTAAATTCGCGGTATCATAGCTTCACGCTCGCATGTTGTTGTCCCAGCGGGGGATTTGAACCCTTCATAGCATTTATAACACAGATAAGTTAGAGTGTTGCGAACATTGCAGACCACACACGTTGGAAAAAGCAGGGCACGTGGAATGCATTACATTCATAGTGATGAGCATGTTGTTCAATACGATTTCTCCCGCCGGAACGGCTGGTTATAAAAAAGCTGAGCTGTTCAGGAGGGTTTCGGAAAAAACTGGAATTACGGATTAAATCGTACGTGTCCGATCTACCAATAAGTGAAAATTATAAAAAGGTGGCATACTTCCTTCAAGGCGCAGATGCGATGGAACAATGACGACAACGGCAAGAAGAGGAGCCATTTTGCTTTCACGTTTTGCTTGTCCAAGCTCTGACAGCAGAAGAGATCACTGCGACACCAGCCAGAGGCCGGGGAAGAGGCTGACCGATTTAACCGCAATGCGACAAAACAGCCGCCATTGTTACAGCTGCACGTGCAGCGGTATCATATAACATCCGGACGGCCAGCTGGGACTGGGCGGCCCATTTAACCGCAATGCGGCAAACAAAGTCGCTGTTTGGCAGGTGCATGTGCAACGGCTATCATGTGGGACATGGCCGGGCATCTGTGTTGGGTGGTCCATGCGAGCAAGAATGGACACCTCACGTTCCACGATCATATGTTCACAGTGTCAGTGGTGCGCCTTCCCTGACGCCATGACTCCTGTGACGACCGGCTTCTATCTTGTGATGCTCACTTCGCTGTGACATGAAAGCGCTTCCGTTTGTAATCACGTACAGAACCACCAGGGACGCGAGGTAGCTATGGAGTGACGTTCTTGGAAGCTTGACTGGTCACAAAACATGCTGATGTTACACTTCTAAATCCCAGTGTTCTTATGAATAAACCAATTGTGCGTCCGCAGCGCACCTAGAATGTACTATTCTACGGGACGTCACGTAAAATCTTTGCCGGACATGTTCACAGTGCGACACGTCTTCTGCTGAGTTGCGCATGCAACGCGTGCTCCGAACAGTAGAACTTAAAGTTATGCTGTTTGGTATGCATCAATTTTTTCCACCAGTCGTGGTCGTTCTGAAGCGGAAACTTACGTTGTTTATAATTGAGCCATTTGCGCCATTTGTCTCACCTCTATCAAGTAGCAAAGATTCTGCGCGCCCGGCAAAGATAACACGTGACGTCCCAGAAACTTTGTCATCCGAGTCGTTGCGAACACCAAAAAGGTGCAAAATCAACACTATAGGGACTTTTCACCTCGCCGACTGCCAAGGTCATGAAGAGACGCAATGTCTTTGCTATGAACCGCGTGGACTGCGGCGGTGTTATGGCCGGGGACCGAAACCAGACCCGAAATATTCAGAGATGAGCACCACACCACCCCACCGCGGCCGCTCCACCCCAATCGGCAGGATCTGTGACGTATCACACAATGAGTGATAATAGTGAATAGTGAAGTGACACACAAATAGTGACGTCGATGGCGTGAATTCTTTGTCGTCTGGCCGGCTGCAAACACGCCCCAAGTCTCCCCACCGCACCGTCCCGTGGCAGCGGCCTCGCCACTGCCTACCCCGGCAGTGAGCCCGCGCTGGCCGGTGCCACACTGACGCTCGAGGGTGCCCCGATGGGAGCTGATGGGAGGGAGATGGGAGACGGGAGATGGGAGATGGGAGGGTACCCCGATGGGAGCAGGCACGCATGACGAGGACCGATTCACGCACTTTTGACAGCAGAGGTGTGCTAGCAACATAGGAGACGGGTGCCGTATCCGCCACAGCCCTCTTAGACAAGTTCACGCCACACTTAGACACTTAGACAAGTTCACGCCGCGCCGAACGCGTCTGTATGCCAACACAAAAGCGAACACGCAAGTGAGCGCTTACGTAGCACGTTTACTGACATGTAAGCGGGTGTAAAAAGAACATAGAATTGTCCATGACAGCGCTCAACGAAGCTGGAACAAGCCCCCGTGCTAGTAATATGCTGGCAATAAGTCGGCCGAACAAACTCTTGGTATTTTACATAACAATGTGAGAGGGAGCATCCGACTTGGATTTAGGGACGGGACGCCAAGCACGACCAAGCACGACCCTGGCTGTAATGGCCAAGCCAAGCATGACCAAGCACGACCCTGCCCGTAGTGCGCCTCTTAAAAACCGGTTTCCCCAGGGGAAGAGAAACAGACCGTTGTATCGCCTGAAGGACCCGGGGTGTCCTCCCCAGATCACTCATCAGCCTTAAGCCTTCGCACACTCCGCAGATGGCCACCACATCTAACGTCAACACCAGAACTACGTAAGTTGTTCAGTGCATTAGCGAGGAACATTAGGCACATAGATAAGACAGTAGTATTAGCCTTAGTCCGCGAGAAAACACAGGAGAATAGAGATATAGTTAGGTTATATCTCTATTCTACTATCTCTATGTATCTCTATTCTAATATCCCTATTCTATGTATCTCTGTTCTTACTATCTTTATATATTCTATCTCTATTCTGCGCCTCTATTCTCCTGGTTTCTCCGAGGAACAAGGCTAAGGCTGCTGTCTTATCAATACCAGAACCAACGATCGTCATCCCTCGTATATTTGTGGTTTTCGGGCGCGTCAACTACGGTGGTTACTTACGTCGGAACCGACAATCTTCACAACTACAGCAGAGCGACAACAACAACAGAGCGACGCCACAACGATGCGCCTTTTCAATACGGCAGCTATGGCTGCGGATGAGACGGCTTCACACCAGTGTGAATGCTGGTGTTCTCATCCAGGTGATATTTCGTGATGTGTCGCTGTCCACACACATCGCAGCTGCGCGGCTCATCAGCTGGCACTTCTGGGACCTCCGCCGGGTGATCGTGTCGTAAGTGTTTTAAGAGGGAGCTTCGAGTCCTGAACGACTGGCTGCACATTTCACAAAGCCGGTGCTGGTCGGCGCGGGCGCTGAGGTGCTCATCGGCGCGGGCGCTGAGGTGCTGGTCGGCGCGGGCGCTGAGGTACTCACCGGCGTGCGCGCTGAGGTGCTCATCGGCGTGCGCGCTGAGGTGCTCGTCGGCGTGGGCGCTGAGGTGCTCATCCAACTGATATGCGTCATGCATGACCGTCCACACACGCCACACAGGCGCCGCACATCACCAGCGTCTTCTAAGGGTCCTAGCCGACGGCAATGTAGCCCGTGTTTGGCGAAGGACATGCGCCAGGTAAACAGCCTGCTGCAGACCTCACAGCGCGGATGATCGCGTTCTCCGGTATGGATCCGGACATGGCAAGCCGGGCCGTAGCGGTGACGATACGACGCGCCGCATAGGTCGCGCCTGAACATCTCTTCACCGATCAGGCTGTAAATGTGCGCTGCAAGCCCGTGCCGGCCATTGAACGACCTCTCGCGCACTGCACAGAACCAGACGCTGGGCACCGGCGCGACTACCAACGCCACGGTCCTTGTTGGTCTTCGCACGAAAAGACCTCTCGGCGAAAGCTTCTCGTGCACGTGCACGGTTTCTTGCCGTCGCCGGTCTTGCGATGTTTGATGAGCTGTTAAAGCGAAATCGCATATCACCAACAATTCGGCGGCGGCCGTGTGGCTCGATGCCTGACTGCCTCTCGGCTCGGTGGTAATGTGCCACGTGTTTTGTCAGATCCTCTCGACCTCCGCACTCGATACCGCAGTGGCGACAGGCGAGCGAGGAAGTACCTTGAAACAAAGCCATTTTTAGACGGCATCCACATCTAGCGATAATTGGAAGCTGACCACTCAAAAGTAAGATGACGTCAGCAGGTTTAGGCATCGACTCATTCCGGCGCTTCAGCATCCCAGAAATTGTAAACCAACAACGGCGTTATTGCGGCCTGACGGCCAAGAGGAACATCAGTACAGAACCGGGCAGGCGAACAACGTGCATTGCCAGCCAGCGATGGGTGATAAATGCATCCTCTTCAGGCCCGCAGCTAATGCAGCATTTGCATATTACGGGCGTTTGTTGCGCAAGCTCCTGGTGTCAAACTAAGTTTTCATACGCTTCTAGTTTGGCTCTGATTTACATGCCAGATTGAGTGCTCGAGATACTTCATTAAGCAGGCCACTCTGACGCAGTTGCTAACACAAGCTGAACCTGAACGTGCCAGGATGCTGAGGATCCACAATTTCGCTCAATTTGCGTGAGGCTATGACCCGCCCAAGCCCTCCATCCCACTCACAATAAAACCAATCCGCATGCGGAGGACCGGTGTTTCCGCCGGCGCCGAGCCTTACCCGACGTCGAGGCACCAGGCATGGCCGAGCCTTACCCGACGTCGAGGCACCAGGCATGGCCGGGATGTCCCGCTCAAGAGCCGCAGCGGGTCCGACTCGATCGCGGGAGCATCGCCGGTGACAAAGTTATGAATGACTTCTGATCGTACTACGTTGCATGCTAACGTCGGTTCACGTTCTCAGAGCTTGACGGGCCAGAGGTGCTGGCCACGGCGGAGCGATCGTGGGCGCACACACTCCGCACACATACAACAATGCACACATACGCACATGTACTCCACACACAATACTACACATGCACATATACATGCCCACATACACACACATATCACACATGCAACATACCGCACATGCCACCATACGCACATGTACTCCGCACACATACTACACATTCACATATACATGCCCACATACACACACATATCACCACATGCAAACATACCGCACATGCGCATATACGCACACACTTCCGCACACTATTACACATGCCCATATACATGCCCCATGCGCACACATATCACACATGCAGACATACCACGCTTGCGCATATATGCACACACTACGCACACGTACTATACATGGGCACATACGCAAATAAATTCCGCAAACATGCTACGCATGCACACATACGCACACACATCACACATACCACACATGCACACATTCGCACACATACCACGTGCACACATACGCCAACACACACCACAACGTGCACTGATACGCACACACACGCACATATACCACACATGCACACACACACACACACACATACTACGTATGTCACACATACACTCATATACCACACATACACACATACGCACACATGACAGTTATATGTTCACCTGGCAGGATAAACCTGGTTCGTCGGTACTAGGTCAACGACATCCTTCGTTTCGACTTCTATAACGCTCCCTTAGTGCTGTCGTGGTTGGAACTATAGGCAGAAAAAATAAATGGGCAAAAATGAGGCCAGAATTTCATATATGTCCCACACTCACACGTGGCGTCATTCCGCTGATAATTTTGATTTCGCGTTATCGATTCTGACTCCGAATCACAGTAAATGAGATCGACGTCGGCTCTAACTCAGAGTAACACAGCCCCAATTTTCCGTTCGGCTTTGATTTGGCAAGATGAACGACGACGTTTCCCTTCAGCAATCAATTTGGATGAGCTAACCCGGGTAGCAACGAGTTTTGCTACAACAATGGCTCTTCAGCTACTAAAGACATGGTAAGAACATGCTTTCTGTCCGATCGGAACAGGACATGATGTGCCACATAAGCCGTGCATTCTATGTCTGTAAAGACTTCAGGGCTGATTTGCACCAACGACTTTTCTGCTGATCAAATCGCTTTGATCTGGCAAATGTATCCGGACGTTTAAAGGGTAGCGATAAAAACGCTGCCGATTTCGGAATTCCTAACATACCACAAACACTTCCAAGCGTTCACCCGCAACAACCCTGTGCGATTCTTGGTCGTATTCAGACTTTCGCCCACTGATGGCAAAGTGTTTTGCCCCAATCACTACAGTTAGTGTGAGGGATGGTGACGGCACATAACGATAGTGTCCGCGATCCGTGTGACATGTTAGAACGCCAGACGTCTACACTACCACCAGTGTGAGATGGGGCGACGTTCAACAGCGTTTGCGACACACACGAAGTCCAGGTCCAGGAGCGATATTTCTAGCCATGCGAAAGGCTAGACAGCCGCGTAAATTGGCTGTTCAGCCTCAACTGGCCAACTTTGGCCTGAACTTTGAATGTCGCACCAGTCAGTGACGTCAGAGTCGATGCCAACATCGGATAGCACCCACCCATTGCATGCGTCTAGTTGAAGACGGTTGCCGAATGAGACTGCACTACAATGGCGACGCGGAGGGGAGGGGGGGGGGGGAGAGGAGGGCAGCACAGACAAACGCCACACACATATACACATGCTGACCTGGCAGAATATAAGATGGGCCGGTATCTCCGTCTTCCGATGAGTCAAAACCATCTTCAGTTTTGTGATCTACACACCCCTGAGGGTTAAGCATACCCGTCACTGTACACAAAACAAGGAATCAGTTACTGAGATGCAATGTCCTATGGTTCTCGGTCTCTGCTCGGAAAAGAAAAGGACTGATCGGCAGCTTCACACAAACCTGTGTGAAAGGACTGATAGGCGCTTCACACGGGCCGGTGTGAAAGGAACGAACAATCACAGTGGCAGCACGTTTGATGATTTTTTTCTGTACAACATGGGACTAATATCAAATGTTACTGCTGTTGGTGACCTTCCCTTAACATGCTTCAGTGTTCTCCCCCTCCCCCTCAACCCCTCACTAACAAACACTGATAAACTGTGCTTTTCCAAGCACACCCTAAGCCAATGGCATGTACACTCCCCACAACACTATTACGTACAACCGTGCCCAGGCCTGGCATGCTCCCCACACAATGCTCATTGTCAACAGCATACACCCAAGGTACATGTATACCCACAACAACTGTGCTTGGGCCTCACATGATCCCAATGCAATGCTCCTGAGGGCTGGCCCTAGACTATATTATGCCTGGAGGGAAAATAAGAGGAAGGAGAGCCCCCTGGTCAGCACGCCTCCGCGCTCCCCCAAACACTGAGGCGAGGCAGCTCCCCAGGTCGTGTTGCCGGTGACTCGCGGCTCCTTCTCCCGCTTACATGCATGTCGGCCCGCGCCAGCAGACCAGGGCTGTCGCCCGAGCCGGCTCCGGGTCAGCACGCCTCCCAGCTCTGCCGACTGGTGCCCACGCTCCAGACGCGTCACTCGGGACTCAGATGTGGCATCGCCGCGCCTGAACACGCGCGCTGAGAGGTGTCGATGTTCACGACATTTCAGCCGAATATCCCGCGCTTTTGATCGCGATGGACACCATTGCTTGCTGCAGTTAAGTAGCCCAGGGTCGTTTTAAAAGGGTCAAATTGTGGTGCTTCGCCGTGCCAGTCTCAATATATGTAGACTGCTGGC